>NW_016690307.1:1865975-1868802 GCF_001604755.1 Lepidothrix coronata | reverse complement strand
CAGCAGCTGTAAACAGCTTGGAACTTGAATAAAGAAGAGCTGGAAGATGCACCTGTACAGGCATTGGAATGGGCTGCCCAGAGAGGTGGTGGATTCACCATCCCTGGAGATTTTTAAATGCAGATTGGACGTGGCACTGAGTGCCATGATCTAGTAAATGGACTGGATTTGGACCAAGGGTTGGACTCGATGATCTCGGAGGTCTTTTCCAACCCAATCGATTCTATGATTCTATGATTCTATGAAAGTTTCCTTAGATGGTGTATTCTGCAATTTACGGTTCTTTCTGCGTTGCCTTTTTTCCTCGAGAGTGATCCTGCATGTGTTCTCGAAGGAGACAGCTGCGTTATAGATGGTGTGTCTACTCGCCTATCAAAAACTCAGCACATTTTGGGGGGGAGGAAAGTGTCCTTATTCAAGAAAGTTTGATCAGCATTTAACGTGTGGTGGGTTAACACTGACCAGCAGCCAGACACCCATCCAGCAGCTCTCTCACTCCCCCACTTGAACCGGACTGTGGAGAAACTAAGATGGAAAAGTCTGTGGTCAGAGATAAAGAGAATGAGATCACTTACCACTTACCATCATGGGCCAAATAGGCTTAACTTCATTCCTTCATTCCCAGTTCCTCTATCCACTGTTCTTCATCCTGAGTGGCACAGAGGGATGGAAAATGGGGTTTACAGCCAGTCTATAACAGTTCCTCTCTTCACTTCTTCCTCGTTACGTTTTTCCTCTGCTCCAGTGTGGGTACTCTCCAGGGGCTGCAATCCTACAGGATAAATGAGTTCTGTTGTTTGTTGTCCATAGGCAATGATTCCACCTGGCATGGTGCCCTCCATATGCTGCAGGGAATTATCTGCTTCCCTATGGTCTCCTCCAGGGGCTGCAGGGTAATCTGCTCCAGCACTTGGAGCACCTCCTCCTCCTCCTTCTCTGACCCTGGTTCTTGCAGAGCACAGTTAAAAGAAACTGTGTCTATATCCTGTTGTGAAAAGAACCAGAAAATTAAGTCCAAGAATTATTCCATTTTCAGGATCTGTTTTATTGTGTGCAATCTGTGACAGCATACTATAGAAAAGGGTGAGCCTAAAAGAACTTAAAATTTGAAATCTCAACAAGTCTAAAATTCTGATCAAGTCTATTAGGTGGATAAACCTGCCAGATGGTGTAAAAGATGGTAATACTCGTTTAGAAAAAGCACCTTCATGTGTGAAATATTAATTTTCTATAAAACGACCCAATGTGTATTTGTCTTACTTCAGTTAACCTAATTAGTATGGAGAAACAACTGTATGCTAGAAAACATTATCGATAAAATGGTAAATAGAAGTCAATAATCTAAAAATTGCAGTGACATCCAAATATTCTTCTCTTTCTGTGAATTAACAGCAACAAAAATTTTATTAGATGATTTATAGTCTTTTCATAATGAACCTTCATCACTGTCATCTGATGATGAGAATATGATGTTAGGGATATGAATAATATCATGAATCATAAAATAAATTGAGGTTGGTATTTACTGGGAACAGAAACACAGAAAGGCTAATCTTGTATATTTTCTGTGACTGCAATTATCTCCGTGTCAAGGACTGTTAGACACTATTTCCATTCTTTTAAATTCAAAGGTAGATAAAAAACTTAATGAAGCGAGGAATATCAGGGGACCATACACCTTAATCTATGTCACATGAGATGGTGCGTGTGCGATATGAGCCACTAATGAGGGGGTGGGGAGAGAAAGTTCTCTCTCTACCTTTAGTTTTTCTGCCCAATAAATCTTCATCTGACAATGTTCAAAGCAAAGCCGCAGTGTCACACAAGCTTTGGGATGACCTCCAGTGACAGGTGAACATCATGTAACATCAAGAAATTCCATCTAGAACTATTTGATGTGAGAAAAGCTTACAAGGTGAAGGCCTAACCATCTTTGGGAGTGCTGGCCTGTTATTCCTCATCTACCGCTGATTAGAGATCTCATTCTAGGACTCCAAATGAATCTGAAGTTTCCTACACTGCAGAGAAGACATCCTGCAGTGTAAAAATCAAAAAAATACAAAATCAGGACCACGTATATTAAAGACATGAAGAATGTAAAGGAAGACTTGTCTTTTTTGGCTTTCCACCTTGGCCTCCATAACCTTGGGAAGAGGAAGAACTAGGTTAAACAATTTGAGTAAAGTCAGCTATGTGGATTGAAAAAGTCATCTCCTTCTAAGCTTCTCCCATCTGTGTGAATGAATGGGTGTGCCAAGAATGAAAGCCTCACTGCATACTTAGCGTGTTCATCAACACCAATAGTCCTCATTTTGATGGCTGTTGCAGTGGCAATTGGGTATATGGAAAGAATCTGAAGGAGAACACCGGCTTCACCAGAGGATATGATCCCATGAAGCTGGCTTACAGCAATCTTCCTTATGCTGCAAACCTGGTTGATAAACAAAGGTTTCTATGTTTAACGTAACACTTTAGCTGCAGAATATTAATCCACTCTAAACAAAGAGGTTAATATATGTATTCATGTTCACTCATATATGCATACACAAAATGTATATTCTGGGCAATTAAGAGATTTTACTTGAGATGATTGCACTTTTCTGAATGTTTCTGTTCCACAAGGAAATCGGTCATGAGTTTCTGATTTAGTGCCTGAAAATATTCCAATGTTAATTTACTTCCAAATTTTAAGTATGAACAATTTATTAATCTTATAAATCGTATTATTTTTCTTGGAAATTTAATTTCATCATGGCTAGGCTTCGCGAACGAAGATTTGGGAAGGCTCTATCCACATTTGCTACAGGCACGCTGGTGGTTTATGAGG
>NW_016690307.1:1857106-1864398 GCF_001604755.1 Lepidothrix coronata | reverse complement strand
TCACAAAGGTCTGATGGTAGTTCACCGAGCTCCCAACAGCGCACCACAAACTCGTGAAATTTGGTGTGGAGTGCAATTTAATTTGATGTGTTTAAAAAAGGGCACTAGCCATGCACTAAATCTTGCTAGTTTTGCTTTTAATTCAGATTTTTTATATATTTTCCCATTTGACTTAAAGCAGTACTTTCCTTGATGATAAGCCCTGTGAGTATTATTAATGACTTTGAGAAAAGATTATTTAATTTGGCCTTCTGAATACTACAGAATATTGCCACAGTGCTTTTGCGGGGCGGGGATAAATGAGTCTAACTTCATTTACAGTAGCTAGCAGCATGTGGATGCACCTCTGATGCAATGAAGCCAGAGAACAGAAACCAACTTATTAAAAACCATATGTTTCATACAGGTGCGACAAAGTGCAATCTTTAGAAATGTTACATTTTGTTAAACAAAGTGGCATGTTTCAGTCCTGTACCCCATCTCAATTCATGCAAAATTTTCTCCATGTGCTGATCCCCACCTTATTTGTGAGAATGAAACAGAAAAGCAAGAGAAGTTTAAAAGGAAGAGTACCTGCAACTGCATGCAAGGCAACGCGGCAGCTGAGAGAGACTCTGTGACATTGCCCCCAAGCAGAGTACTATTCCTAGTCTGCAATTAGTGTTATCGAATCTGACCTGGCCACTGCATAGAGCGTCATAAAACTTAAATTCTACATCTAAGTTAGAGAGCAGAAGCGACCTACAGGCTTAGCTTGAAACTAAATTTACCAACTGTTGACTTTGCTTAGCAAGTAGTACATCCTGAAAGCTGACTCTGGATAATCTATAGTGATTGACCTAACAAGAAGGAAAAGGGAGATTGTGTGGCCTATACTTCAGAATTCCCTCAGTTACAGATATACATATATCCAGAATTCACAGGAACCCCAGATTTCCATCTGACTGTGCTGCCTCAAGGGCCATATACCTTGTACTATTTGTTTGTAACAAGGTCACCTGCCTGACAATAAAGAACCCTGGGGTATTCCCTAAAAAGTGAAAGACAACAAGGACAGTAAGATATTTAGGTATTCCTTAGGCATTCCTATATTAACTATTTTCCTTTTTTTAAAATATTTTAAAATGTATTTTATTTCCCCACAAAATTCTTTCGTTTTTTTTTTTTCCTACTGTTTTGTTCCTGAAAAGAACCACTTTTGCACAGAAATGATGAGGTCTGGTTAGCTGCAATAATGGTGCCTAAAACATATCATCACTCTTCAGAAGGAAGCTGTTCCTCCTGCTCACCTTTATCACTCACGCTTGGGTGTTTCCAGCTGAGCTGACGCATTGGAAGAATTCAGCAGTCACAGGCTGCCTCTAGTTCAGATAGGCTCTTCTACTGCTACTGTGTTTGTGTGGCATTTCTGGTATCCACAAGGAGATCCTCTGGCTATCCCAGTAATTGTGAAGTAAACAACATTCAGCTTCTGCACCCGGTTTGCCCTCCCAGCTCCATGTTGTGTCCAGCTGTTCCCCTCGTTTGGGAGATGTGCCAGGTTAAGGTTTTTTGGTTGGTTGGTTGGTTGGATTGGGTTGGGTTTTTTTCTGTTATGCAGGTGGAGTTCCTTTTTTTGTTATTGTCACTGCTGTCTTTAGGGCCCTATTTATTTTATAAGAATTGCTGTGGGTGCCAAGACAGCACTCTGGTTATTCTTATGGGCTATAATTCTTTTGCAAATAACACACTTCTATTAAATACAAGACTTAGAATTTCAAATATTGGAAACAGATACCAGCATATCTTCCATGCAAAAGGACAATGAATACTTAATATATCAAGTTCTCTACTTCTGTTTATTCTATAACACATCTTTCATAAAATTATACAGTCCTGATATGAAGTTCTTAAATAGCACAAAATTCACCAGTTCTTTGAATAAATCACTCCAATTTATCTTTGTAATTAAAAACCTATTTAATTTTGTCCCCATTTTTATATTTAATTTTCAGTCTTTGAATCTAGTCTTCCTTGAATCATGTTTTTGTGACAGCTTAAGTAATTATCTTCAGTCACAAATCTGTTTCTCACGTAGGTGTTTAATTGGTCAGATGGCTTGACGTTCAGATAAACTCAGCAAAATTCCTTACACCCAATATAAGGCATACAGGTTACACTGGGGTTTGGGTTGTGTTCTTGGGGTTTTTTTGGGGGGTGGGAGTGGGGAAGAATTCTTTTAATCTATGTTGTGGTTTGAAACCCCCAAAAATCTAATTTCCGAGTCCCAGTCCCCCTCCCACAACTCACCCCAGTGTGAGAGGTGTTTTCCAGACACAACACAAGACTCAGTTTTGGGGAAAGGGAATTATATTACAATTATTACACAAATAAATATTATAATATGTTATATACATAATCCTAACTATCTCTCCTATGATAAAGCAGTATTTACATTGGATCAAGTCTCCTGCCCCTCCAATAAAAGTCCAAAAGGGAAGAAGGAAAGATCCTTTCCACATTCAGGGCAGCAGTCTCTCCTCTCTAACACAGCAGTCGAAGTCGGAGTTGTAGCTGGATCTCTCTCTCCATTACACTCAAGGGGGTTTCCTCTCACCCCTCTCAGCCCTTCTACTCCAAGCGAAGGTCTCTCTTCTGTGGACTGCCAGCAGGGACAAAACTTGTTTCACCACAGTCATATCACGAAGTGCAGGAGTCTTCATGACAGTCCCTTTCCTCAGGGGATTTAAGTTCCCCCTGAGTCAGAACGTTTAGGGCAGCTTTCAGTGCAGTCTTTGCCTTAAGCGTTCTATCAGAGCTCCTGTGCTCTGTCTCAGTCTGCCAGCCTGGCAGCAGCAGCAGGGGAGCAAGGCCCCTTCTCCTGCATTCTGTCTGGCCGTCCTGGCCCATGACATCTCTGAGCTCTTGGCTCCTCTCTCTCTGCTGCATGTTGCATTTTAGGACTTCCGTCCAGTAGGAGTTCACCCCCTCCTCTTAGGAGGGGTCTCAAAGGGGTTTTGGGGGACTTGATTCAGTTTTTACCCCTAAACTGTCTCTGTTGAGCTTTCTCTGCTCTGTTGCCGGCTCTCCCTCCTTGCAGGACATCTCTCTGTGTTCCTCAGCCTGGCTATGTGCCATGTTGCTAGTTGCTGGCTATTTTCTTGGCTTTCAGCCATAGTTTTCCACTCAGCGCTGCCTCTGCCACCACTTTTCTGTCTTCTGCTGCCCACTCACAGTGGAGAAACTCCTCCAGCTTCCTAACCATAGAACTCGGTCCAGTTTAACACTGTTTCCGAGTTTCTACAACTCCAGCCAGGGGGTTGGGGGGCCTTGGCCCCCCAGTGGGGCTCTGGGCCCCTTTCTCTCTCCTCGTAGTCTCAGAATATGGCCACTTCTTCTCCAACTACTACATCATCACCCTTCTTTTCCGATCTGGTATGATATGTTTAAATTTTGCAGGGGTGCTGATTGGGTCAACATCAAGTGACACCACCCCCTCGAGAGTTACCACTTTTTTTTTTAACTCCAGGGGGAAAAACACTTTTTTTCCCCACCACAATCTATTAACAAGCTTTTGAAACTACTAATTCCCCAAATGGAAAAAATGGGAATCATCAATAATTTTTATAATTGTAATGTATTTTAGCTATTTCTGTGATTATTCTTTTGTTCATACAGTCAAGGACCAGACTAGACACCTGCTAATCATTCTGGGACCTGATAGCTAACTGAATGTCTGGGGTTCTCAAATTGTTTCCACAGTCTTTATTTACCAGAATATACTCTTCTATTTAATGTTCACAAAGCTATACTCTTCATAGCAGACACACTGTCTTCCCTTTGGGGCTTATAAAATATATAAATGTGATTCAATGGTTTATATTATTGATTTATCCTGTACATTGTTAATTATTCTTTCAATATATGTTATCTCAAAATTTTAGCAAGAATATATTTTTTTTAAATTTTGGATAGACAATAAGGCTCTAGGTAAACTCACCTGGAAATTCCTGGTAAGAGTAGTGAAAAATCCCTACAAATAAACTGCTGATTTTTCAAAATTTTATTGAATTTACCCTTTTATCCAGTGGTAACAACACAAGTGCTTTGACTTCTCTGTAAATATTAGAGAATCAAGAATGAATAAATTCTACAATGCTCTTATTTCACTTAGTTGTCTTTGCTCTGCAACAAGAAAAGCAACATGCACAAAAGCATATTCACAAAGTTCTCTGAAATTAGAAAAAAATATAGAAGAAGCTTATGTGAAAATACATTTTATCTACACATTTAGGTTGAATTAGTAATTCACTATAACCCTTTCAGCTACCATGTCAGCTACCGGGAAGCTACAGAATATCTATGGTGATCCATTCAGAAAGCATTATTTTTGGGTTGGGATCAAAACTTTACCATAATTATACTTACTGTTGCTACTGTAGTAAAGTTATAACATTAGCAAACAAAGATATTAAACAGCTTCTGTGAAATTGTAATGTGGTTAAGTATAAGCCTCTTCTAAGCAAAGCAAAATGATGTTCCTAAAAAATAATGTTTTTCAAGAGTACTGAGCATTTTCCTCTTGGGGTATGTAGCATTTTATCAAGAATATACAAATCTTGAATTCTAAAGCTTCCCAAATTCTTTCCTTGCTTTCCACCACAATATTAATGTCTGCAATAGCAAAGTACCAAACCTATTGTAATCCACAAACAAGTTTTTAAATTGGCATAAACTTGCTTAATTCATCTGAAGTTCATTGAAACCTGTGAGAAAAGGATCTAGTCTAATACTTATAAGGCATTTTAAGCTTCCTTTTTGTGAACATTGTTTATAAATATTTGCTTATCAATGTCATTCCGGTTTATACCACCCCATCTTTATGTTATTGGAAAAATAATCATTGCATAATTCTGTTGGAAATCCTTTCAACTCCTTATTTGTTTACTTACTTATTTTACTGTCCAAACAAAGCTACTGCGACTACAATGCTTATTAGATCACTAGTACTAAAACTCATTGAGGAACCACTCATTCCAGTCTCTCTAATTCAGACCCTAAAATTGTGAAAACAGGCAAGGCTATAACGAAGCTATGCTAATCTATACAGCTACACTAGCTGTATCCTAAATTGCACAATATAATCATTCTTCCCCATAGATGGAAGAAATAAAAACTAAAAAAATCAGTAGACACAGATCAAAATGAATCACTGGTCTAGATTTGCTATTCAGTGAGGTAAAGTAGATGTCAACCCACTTCAAATAACCACCTAAATCAGGTTTAGTACACCTTTTCTACAGCCAAGATGGCTTTGCTTTTTTGACTATAACAAAATAAGAAAACAAGAATAAATAAGAATCTAAGTCCTCAGGCTTTAATGGATAAGAGATGTTTTGGATGACATCTTTTCTAAAATACCTTGGAAGACTAAGAGAGAAAAAAGAAAAATGGAATTGCTTTTCACAGAATGAAAGCCTTTAGTTTGCCAGTATTTCTGTTCCTCTGAAGTTAGAGAGTTTATCATTGTCTTTAATGGAAGAAGAAACGAGATAAGGCTTAGCAAGCTGGATAATCCTATTTTATAATCTCCATTGACAATCTAAATTACATTCCTGCAACCACTACAGGAAAAAAAAAAATCATGTTGAAGTAAATGTGATGATGCCAGTAAAGAAGAATAACTTTGAGAATACTGCAATCAGTGGAGAAAACCCTCCTAAGAATCAGAGGAAACATGAAGGTTGGGATATAAAAGGATGGGAAAGATAGAAAATTTATGAAAAGAAACAGTCAAGAAAATATAAACTGTCACAAAAAAAAAATTAACAACCAAACGAAAACACCTTAAAGAATGAAGTGTGACACATTAGTGAAAATTATGTAATGTACATATTAAAGCCAAAGTTGATATGATGGAGACCTAAAGAGAGTACATTCAGCTTACATTTCATAAGTGTTGAGTGCAAAAGCTAACATGCTGAAGTAAGACAGAAAACAACGTTTGATAGTGCAGTCAGAACTCATTTGTTCAGAGGAAGACAGTTGTATTTTGATCTCTTGCTGAGGAACTGTCTCAAACAAAAAATAGAATTTTCTAAACAAGTAAGTTAAGATTCCTCTCACCTAAGACTGTAATAGTGTAGTTAGTTTATATTCCTTGTTTAAGTTCCTCTTATAGTCAATGTAGAAATGAGCACTGTCATGAAGTGATTAATTCATTCCATCCATAAATAGGTAACTAAGAAGGTTTTCTTGGACTAAGAAGGTGCTTGAAGAAGCGTCCTACTCTGCTGTTTCAGAGCGATAACCACGTGTGGTACTTTGGTCTGGGCCTTCCTTGGTGACCAGTTTTTAATCAAGGAAGGGTCCAGATTTACCCAGTATTGCCTACAATTTTTACATAAACCAGGCTATAAGAAGAAAGGAGGGAAGGCCTTCGCTCTCTTTCCTTCCAGCGGCTTGGAGGTGCAGGTTCCCTGCTGTTGAGTCATGTTGGGGAGTGAGGACTGGTAAGACCTTGTCGACCCTGGGAGACGGAGGTTGCCGGTGATCGTTCCAGCATGACTCTCCGTTGTCCCAAGGAGAGTATTAAGATAGTTTTTTGCCTATTCTTTTAGTTGCTAAGTATTGGGCTACTAATTGGGATATATATATATTTTATTTTGGTTTTGTTCCTTTTCCCTTCCCCTTTCCGTTTCCCTTGTGAAATTATATATATATCTCAATTGTATATAACTGTAACATAAGTGTAAATATATATATATATATTACTTTAGCTGTCTCTCTCTCGTTTCAGGTTTTTCTTGGTTGTTTTTTTCCCTCTTCTCCCTGAGGTTTGGGGTGGGGGGACACTTCTTGTGGTAAGGTTTGGAGGCTTGGCAGGGAGCCAGCTTCAAACCATATCACCATGCTATTGTTCAAAATGTACTTTGAGTAAGCGAAGGGTAGATGAGTCTAATTCCTTGTCAAATTTGTTAATTTCAAGAAATTTAGATCAGCTTCCCAGGTACGGCATTTTAGAAATCAATGAGGCAATTTAAAGAGTGAGTGGAACTTCACAGCCACAGCTACAGATCCAAAACACATTTGAAATTACTCTGGGTATGAAGCAGATACTGTTATTGATAAGTCATCATGCTCCTAGTTCTATTATTTTTAATTTAAGAAGATACTTTATATAAGAATTCCCAGTTTAACCTGTCTTAGATTTTGTCCAATTCAGAATGGAGTCAAGTTGAATCTCAAATGAAGATTTTTAAACAAAAAGTAACCAGTTAGATGTAAAGTCTTGAAAAAAACCAAAACCAAAA
>NW_016690307.1:1832149-1854952 GCF_001604755.1 Lepidothrix coronata | reverse complement strand
AAAAGTCCCCAAGCATCATTATCAGTGAGATTTAAGTAGTCACAGTGGAGTTTTGTTCATTATTTTTTGGACATCGGTTGGTGTTTCTCACATGATAGCTTATTCTGGGGGAAAATAGGCTGGATGTTGAAATTCAAATAATGGAACACATTGACTATCTTTTTCAAGTCCTTTAGGCCTACAAGAGAGTTCCTAAAACAAAAGAAAACAGAACCAATAAATATAACCTGAATTAGGATGTGATTTGGAGGATGAAATAAGAGTGATGATAACACTTCTGCATACAAAAAAGCTTACAGCAGCAGACTTTTCAAGGTCTCAGTCAAAGTCAAACAGATAATTTCCCAGAGCTCTCTCTCTCAATGCAGCACGCCAGGATCCCAGTGCCATGTTCCTCCAGATTCAAGTCTAGAGTGCAGTGCATTCTTCTCATACCACTGCCTTTGCTTCCCTCTCTCTCAAGAAGCAAGAAGAGGCTAGTGCACACCTAGGTAAAATCAGGTCCAGTACAGACCACAGCACTCATCTAGATCCATGCTACACCACTAGTTCAGATATAGCCATAAGGACACTGCAATCTCCCATCAGATTTCCAAGCAGAGCAGGACTTCATTCACTTAGGAATGTAGAGACTTCTGAGAAGTTGCGTGCATTTAATTTCTGATCTAGTTGCTAGTGAAATTTTACTTTCAAATATAGGTATCATTTATGTACTCAGATATACACAGACATCTCTTAGAATGGAATAAAAAATTCTTGCTCTGTGCTATGTGTATGAGACCATAAATGCTAGTTTTGAGATAAGTAATTTGTAATAACTAACACAGCAGACTTCTAGTACTTATGTGATAGTCTCTTCTTGAAGGTTTCATTCCCTTGGACATATAAAGTGAGCGTATATCAAACACAGACTGCAGTGTATGTAATTCAAGCTGACAATAAGTATTATTGTGGATCCTAATAATGCTTTTTGGGGTTGTAACCAAGGATCAACATAGCATGGAGCCTCAGTATGTTAGGTCCTTTGCTTGAGGAAATACATGGGGTTTTGTCTGAAAGCGCTATGAGCTAAAACAATTGAAACACAGGAAGGCAAAAGAAAAAAACAGACACAATAAATTATCTGATGACTGGCAACAATGTTTTAATTCACATTTTTAATAGGATGAAGGGTACTTAGAGCTAGTTGAAGCTAGACTGAAAGAAAAATAAAAAGGAAATGAGGGGAAGTTAGAGCAATGAAAAACGGTAAAAGGGCAAATGTGGAAAATAAATCCTGAACACTGAAGATTACAGCAAACAGCCAAATCAGAGTAAAAGAAAGTCTAGTCAAAACTGCAGAGCTTTGAGTGCATAAAAGTCCAAGATTTGCTTGCTTCTGCAGCTAACATTAATAATGTTTCTTACTGATCTCCATCAAGACCAGTAATAGTATACTATTTTGCTATCTTAAAGCCTTGAAAATTTTCAGGCTTCATCTTCATTAGTCAAGTTTTCTCCAAACAATGATTAGATATGTGTGCTTTCATTTAGTTTAAAGATGTCATGAATTCCAACATAGTAGGGCATTGAAAAATTAAATGAAGGTGTCCATACCTACATTGTACTACATGGCACATTTTCATTAACAAAAATGGCCTTTCACAAATGAATAACCAGAAATTTACCCAGTAAGCATTACATGAAATGTTGTCTTAATTACCTTTTTTTTTCTCTCACCTTACATGACAGAATATATTTGTTCTTTTAGATAATTAAATATGTGATTGATTTTGGAATAGATTAAGTTTTCAATTGTGAAAATTTTTGTTTCTCACATCCTTGAATTATGCTCATTGTGTTGGGAATAAGCCTTTACTTGAATAAGCAGAATTTTTTTTTATTGTTATCATTGTTATTATTATTATTATTATTACTTTTTTCATTCTTAAAATACAAGAAACTTAAGATATTATCTGGACAAATAGCAACGTTGGAAACACTACACTCTGAAACACAAACACATATTTGTCAGAAGGAAAAAAATATATTTCATAGAATACATAAAACTTCTTAGAACAGCTCGTCAAAAGAGGCTGGCCACTGACTCCCAGGTAGCTGGCTTAGGACATGATTCAATTTGCACTTAGACAAACAGGATCCTTTAGATCCTGTGGCAAAAGTGGATACTGGAGTGCAGAGCGTCCTGGATTCTAGTACTAGTATTTTGAAGAATCACTCTGTATTCATTGCAGGACAAGACTCTTCCTCTAAAATGAGCCTCTTAGCTGAAAAAGATCAGAAGCATGCTCCCTCTTTCCCCAAAATGTGTCTTATTGCTCCTGTGGGATGTTTTAAAAGACTGTTTCCTTTAAATTGCCTCACTATTTATTTATGTGTTCAATGGTAGTATTAAAAGTTCACCCCTTTCTTATCAAACTGTGTAATTGTTTCAAGCCTCCCCAGGCTCTTCAGATTCAATCACTGGTTTCAGGTAGTCTGTAAATATTTTCCAGCTTCTTCAGAAAATAATTTTATGTCCTGCCAAAAGTTTTACAATAGTACTATTAAAGAACATGTACAGAGGCAAGAGAGAACAATCATTTTCTCAGACTGAAATTGGTTCTGAAAGTTTTCAATTGAAGTATTTAGATAGCTTGTGTTATGCTGGGAATTTTTTCAAACTCCTGTAAATTGCTATTTACAAAATGTTAGGGAGTTTCTATAATACTGCTTCAGCAGCACCTTCTCTGTAGTTTCCAGATAAAAACTGAAACCTCTGTGGCTCTGTGTTCCTAAGGACATTGATGGCAGAGAACAGCGTGAATGGGAGCTTTTCTGCAGAAGGCTGACTGGGCACCACTGGGGATACAAGAAGGAGTCTGGGAGGGAAAAACATTACCTGTCTATTATTTTTTTTGTATAAGCCACTGAAATAAATTGGAACACTGATAGATGTGTACAATGAACAGCCAAGGAACAGGTAAGTAGGTTGAAGCAAAATATTATTTTTTAAAATGTGATTTCATTTGACTGCTGTTTTCTTAGGAGGCCACTGGAACCTTGTGGAATGTATTTTATTTTGATTCATGAGAAACTGAATTATGTAATCGGTCTATTTTGTTAAATTGGGCTGTTTCTACTAATTTTTTTTATTTTTGTATGCTGAAAAATATATTATTAGTTTGAGTCCTGAAAAATGTATTCCAGATGTATATGTATCATTTAGTGGCTTAAATTAGCCTCTTTCAGTATGTAATACACAGAATAAGCTTAATCTTTCTAGTGATTTTGAGTTCTTTATTTTTAAATACTAACCAAAAATGTTTCCTATTTTCAATGTATTCAACCTTTTTTCTCATTAATGTTCCTTTAAATCTTAACTAAGAGCTAGAGAGGGTGCTTTAAATGATACTAACAAAAAATTACAAGGAAAATTAAAACTAATATTCAAATTATAAATATATGAATATTTAAAAAGTCAATTTAGCAAATTGAAAGAAGAGCACACTAAAAATTAGGTCTCTGTCCTGAGAAATTTTGAGACTTCAGAGAGTTTGTTTCTGTTACAAATCAAAATGAAAAGAAAAAGAAATAGGTGAATTCATTGCAAATATTTTATTTTTCTAGCTGTGAATATTTCATGAGGTGATTTTGAAATTTTATATATAACTAGCCAGAATGTAAAAGTTTTACTGTGACACGAGAATCCTGTCATTGAAATAAGAAGTCTGAAAAATGTAACTTAACTGGGCCATTTTGAAGTCCTTTTTTTTCAATTTTTAGATCAATTATACAAACCCAATACTTTTTTCCATTTGGTTAATAAGTGTATTGGGTTTGCATGACAAGGTTTTTATAGCACAGGGGCCTACAGGGATGGTTTCTGTAAGAAGCTGCCAGAAGCTTCCCCCAAATCCGATAGAAACAATGCCAGCTGACTCCAACATGGACCTGCCGATGGCCAAGGCCAAGCCTATCCGCAATGGTGAAAGCCCCTATGGGATAACAGATTTGCAAAAAAGTTGCTGCATTTCCATTTCCAAAACAGTTGCAGAAAGAGAAAGGAGCGAGAATATGTGAGAGAAACAGCTCTGCAGATACCAAGGCCAGTGAATATGGAAGGGGAGGAGGTGCTGCAGGCCCTGGAGCAGAGATTCCCCTGCAGCCTGTGGTGCAGACCATGGTGAGTCAGCTGTGCTCCTGCAGCCCATGGAGGTCCACAGTGGAGCAGAGATCCACATGCAGCCCCTGGAGGATCCCACACCAGAGCAGGTGGGTGCCCAAAGGAGGATGTGACCCTGTGGGAAGCCCATGCTGGAGTAAGCTCTTGGCAGGAACTGTGGCCCCAAGGAAAGAGAAGCCTATGCTGGAGCAGGTTTGCTGGCAGGACTTGCGATCCCAGAGTGGACCCACACTGGAGCAGCCTGTTCCTGAAGGACTGTACCCTGTGGAAGGGACCCATACTGGAGCAGTTTGCGAAGAACTGCGGTTTGTGGGCAGGACTCAGCTTGGAGAAATTCATGAAGCACTGTATTCCATGGGAGGTACCTCACACTGGAAGAGGGGCAGCATGTGAGGAGTTCCCTCCTCAGGAAGAAGGAGCAGCAGAGACAACTGTGTGATGAAATGACAGCAACCACTGGCAGGGAGGAGGGAGGGAACATTGGTAAGTGAAGTTAAGCCCCAGAAGAAGGGGAGTGGGGGTGGAGAGGGGAGAATGTGCTTTTAAGATTTAGTATAATTTCTCATTATCCTACTTTGATTTAATTGGTGTCATAGGTTTACTTGTTCTAAAAATCCAAGCAGAAATTGTCCTTTCCCCTGTCCCACTGTAAGAGAAGGAGTTTGAATGAGGAGGGGGAAGGAATGATTGACTATACAAAAGAACTAGCTGGCTGACCTGCATTCCAGACTAATGGCCCATCCAAAACTGCAGGGAGGGGATAGGAGTTTTTTCTCCTCCTCACCTTGCAAACTGAGGACTTTTTGCCTTAATGGGGGCAAGGTGTATTGGAAAAGCTTGGAGGTCATTTTGCTCTCGACCTGGTCATCTGGCTGCTCTCCAGCCTCAGCTTGCCTGCACCCTGCCCTGTCTCCAGCCTGAATCTGCTCAGAATTCATTGGAGAGTTTGTGCTCATTGACGAAAAAGGGTGAGTCCTGATCACGGCGAGCCGCAGACAGGGTGAATTTAGGGGAAAGGAAAACGCCCTTCTTTCCCCTGTTCGCCTTCCCCTCCTCAGTTGGGGTGGGGGGGGCAAAATCTCCATTTTCCGGCTTCTCCTACGATCCGGAGCCCCCACATGGCTACAGCTGGAGCCCAACAGCCCCCCTGCCGACCAACACTGAGCACTGCAGGCTCTGCACCTCTAGGGATCCAACAGCGCTCCTGCCAATTGGGATTAGAATCGCGCTAGAGGACAGAGAAGTATCAAACTGTTTTCTTTTTGAAGGGGACTTTTGGGTACAGGATTACTGTTTAGTTGTTTCTGTGTTCTGTTGCTGGTTTTGCCAATAGACATATATCCTTTAATAAAGGATTGTTATTTCTTCCTTTTTCCACACTTCCTCGACTGGAGCCTCTTAATTTCAGATTTACAATTGCTGAGAGAGTAGGAGTTTGATCTACCTCATAACTCATCCTCTTTAGCAAAACACTCCAGTCTCTTTAAACTGAGAAAATTGATAATAAATTAAAATCATTTCCCCAAGTTGAGTATGTTTTGCCAGTGATGGTAACGCTCCTCGCCCTTATCTTGACCCACAAGACTTTTGTTATATTTTCTCTCCCCTGTCTGAGGGAGCTAAGGAGGGTAGTGATGAAGCAGCTTTGGTGGGCAGCTATCCAGCCAGGATCAACCTATCATAATATGTTATCAAAAACTTATAAGTAAACTTACCAATATTTCAACTCTGGTGATAAGAACCAGAATTCACAATGATAGACCCAAGATGAATATGCCAAGCATAACTAAATCCAAAATCCTTTCCTTGCTGTTTAATGTCAGAAACATGGCATCAATATCTTCTTGATATAAAAAGGATAAACCTTACTTTTTACCAAGCGCATTTACTTCTGAGATATTGGCACCAATTCAGTACTATTAGTCTTATTTTTTCTTACTGCTGACCCATTCATTTTATTCAATGTTTACTTCATCTAATCTGACAATCAAACTTCTCTCCAAGGGACAGCAGAGAATTAACTTTCTAGCTCAGTATGGGCACACATTCTGAGCTGTAAGGAAAGCAATAAGTTAGGGAATGTGACATAAAATCTTCCAAAAAAAACAAATAGGTAATGTTCCCATGGTCTGATATCAGAGGAAGACTAACAGCAGTATTTTGTCAAATAAAGCAGCAAGAGTAATAGAAAGATGCAATACATGCACAAAAATAGTAAGATGCATAAAAAAATGTAGTCAGTGTTCCTATCATTCACTATTCAAACACACAAGTGGGATTTCATCTGTATGTATGTGATGATAGATTTATTATTTTCTAGAATAAACACTGTATTTTGAAACTCCCGTACTATACACAATTTTTCTTTTGGTGTTTTAACACATGTGGCGCACATCTCTCAATGCTCCAAAGGGGATTATCATGTAATTTTCACCTTTCCCTTCTCTCCAGAGAATATCAGTTGAATCTAACCATGGAGAGACAGGTAAACATAAATATAATCTGTGGCCTAACACTGCATATCCATAGTTTCTAAATAATTTTGGCCTCTTACATTTTTCTGAAGTGTGTAATCACAATGCTCAAGGTAATTCAGGCCTACTGCTGTTTTGTATGGGTTTAACTTAAAGCTTGTCTGTTAGAGAGGACCATAGTCTGAAAGGCCTGTGAAGTTCAAACTTTCATGGAAATGTACCATTTTATTCTTAAAGAAACTGATATATAACACAGTTCAGCTGAGTCCCTCACTGGTAATATGAACATGGAAGAACATTCTTATGGAACAATGGAATGGAAAATACATGTGTCTCAAGAAGGGATATTCAACTTTCAAAAGGCTGTAGGTTGCTTTCATAATACATGGGACACTTCAATATAGAAAAAAAAATGTTACTGAAAAGGAAAAAGACATGGAATGTAGGTTTTCCTCTGATAATTATTTTTGCAGTATTTTTTCTAAGTATCAAATAGCAAATTCCTGTTTTGTGTCACAAAGGTGAGGAGGAAATGTACAGCACTGCACCAATCCTACCATCAACTGCTGGACAATTCTAAAAAGTAGCAGCTGCTAGTGCCCACTAAATCCCAGTGGGGCAGGTGTCTGATTGCAGGGGTACTCCTCCTCTGAAGCAGCTTGAGCTAAAATGAGAAAAGGGTGATTTATGCTGGTACACAGTGAAGGAAAGGTTCTCACACAATTAGAAACCGTCTCAATTACCCAGTGCCAGCTAGCAGCTGAAAGACAGTAAAATTCCTCTTAGCTCTAAGTGACTGTTTCAAAGCAACGTAAAGCATGTTGTCTTAAACTACCTACAGTGACGGTTTGAACTAACGTTTAATTTTGCCATGAAATGGACTGTGAGTGTTCAAAGAGCCAGGAAACAGCTGAGAAGCAGTTCAAAAAGCTGTTCAAGCCATTCATCCTCTGTGCCTCTCTGCAGTCAGTTACTGTCTGCTGGTTCAGAAGTGGTGTGCGAGTGCTACCCATATAAATGAACTTAATATGGGTAAACATGTCAAGTCTATGACAAGTTTGGGATTAAGCTAATTATATAAGCACTGGAGATCAAGCCAAAGTTGCACTGGAAAAATCCAGTTCACTCAACCCTTAATATTCTGTCTAAAATAATTTACATTCAGTAAACTTTCACCAAAAAAACCCGGGTGGCTGAGATCTGCTGCAGAACAGCCTAGTAAGGCCTAGTAAGGCCTAAGGAAATTCATATTTCATTAAAGTTTTTAACAGCATGGAAAAAGTCAGCATATCTCTCTCCCCAGATTTTTTTTTTTAATGCAGTTATGTCTGTCCATTCAGGCCAAGACAAATTCCAAAAAGCAAATAAATAAATACATTCTAAAAAGGAAACCAAAATGTATTGACACTAAAGTTTCTGAAAACCAAACAACTTTGTATAAGTTCTCTGTAGAGCAGTAAATGAAACCTTTTGACAGAAATGATATACCACTCTGTGGTAGGTTTACCTGGGATGGCTGCCAGAAGTTCACCTACTTGCTCTCTCTCTCTTGCTCTCTCTCTCCAATTTCACATCAGAAAAGGGAGAGAAATTTAGATGGAAAAGATCATAGGTTGAGATAAAGACAAGGAGATCATTTACCACTGACTACTGTCATGAACAAATCAGACTTTACTTCGGGAAAAATTAATTTAATTTATTGCTAACTAAAAATAGATTTCAATGACAAGAACCAAACCCTAAAACATCATTCCTTAAATCCCTACCTCCCTCCTTTCCAGGCTCAACTTAATTTCTTCATTTCTGACTCTACTAACTCTACCTGGAGGGAGATGGGGAATGGGGTCTGTCCATAACAGTTCTCTGCTGCTCCATCTTCACATTTCACCTGCTCTAACATGGGCTGCAATCCTTCAGGAAAAACCAACACCAGCATAGGCTCCCCATGGGCCTCAGTACTTGCAAGAAATATCCATCTGCTCCAGCACAGGGTACACCACAAGCTGCAGTGTAAATACCTGGTCCACTGTGATGTCTCCGTGGGCTGCAGGAGAATCTCTGCTCTACTTCCTGAAGAACCTCCTACCCCTGCTTTTTTATTGGCCTTGGTGCTTACAGAACTATTTCTCACTTTTTTCCTTACTCTTCGTTGCTTGTTCAGCATTTTGCTCTTTCTTAAATACATTTTCTCAGAGGCACCAGATAGGTTCCATTTGGAGCTGGCTGTGTCTGGCACCAGGCAGCCCTGGCTTTCCTTCACAGAGGCCACCCCTCAGCCCCTGCTGCGAGCACCTGGGCACCAGCACCCTGGTACACCACCACTTATGCTTTCATCTCTACTCTCCACACCCCACTTAACTGTAACACACATTCAAGTGTGTCTTCCAAAATGGGTAATTTAAAGAGAAATAGTGGGTACTTCCACCCCATAAAACACCCAACTGATTGGTGGGTTAAGGTACTTTCGTGGCCTTATGGAGTCAATTTTCAGTTTGAGGCAGAAGAATGGATTGAATCTGGGACTGCACCATGTTTGACTTGCCCTGCTAATCAACTATTCCATTAGGAAAATACACAGAAGACCACCTTCTCCAGTGGTTGTATCTTTATAAAGAGACTTTTTTTTAAAGTCTGTACAGCCTGATCTGTGTTATTCTACTGAAAGTTCAGGTGTTCTAAGACTTAACCTTTTTTTTTCTAAGACAGAAATCATTGCTTAGTCAATGACCAAAACAAGTGGTCCAAATAAATGTAAGAAGAGAGCAAAGCTTTCAGTCATTCTTGACTTAACCACTATATATAGTTAATTAATGTAATTACTAACTAGTTGTATCTAGGCTTTTGTGAAGGTGAAATGCATAAGCATGGTCGTACTGCCTATGAAAGGTGATGGTCACCCTAATAATGGTTCGTTTAATCTCTACACCTCTGTTTTTTCATGTTTTTTCAAGAAAAGAAGAACACATTTTCAGAAGATTTTCATTATGGATAAGATCTCTGGTCTCATTTGTACTATAAATGTAACCTTAGGCAGTGAGACAATTTGCTTACTTATATGTAATACACTAAATGTACTCTCAGTACATCTGCATGTGTTTGGTCCATGAACTTCTCTGAAACTCTGTAGGTTCATTGCATTAGCCCCTCCCCCACTCCAACTCTCAAGTGTTCATTACAAAAAAGAAATAATAATAATAATAAAAAAAGAAACAACCTCCCCCCAACATTTTTACCCATTGAATTGAAGTTCAAAAAAATTAAAAGTTTTAAGCCTGGAATACATCATATTGATGTAAGTGGGACACTTGTACTTCTCTTATATGTACAATTGAATGCTGCCATGCAAATTAATTTGTTTCTAGAGACAGCGGGACAAAGGCTCTGATATTTCCAGTCATTTACAGGAGTCTAGCAAAAGATATAACAAGAGAACAACGAAAACAAATAATAGTGAGAACACTAGCTCTTTCATAGGAAAGAAACGAAAGGGCTTTTATTTGAAAAATATCTAGTTTTCAATAAACTCAAAACACTTGATCCAAAAGCAAGAAAGTAGATATTCTGTATACACAGTACATACTTTATGTATAAGTAAAGAAATAATCAGTGGTTGGTTATAGCTGTGGTTTTCTAAAATTCATTGTGTTACGCATATTTAGAAGCTAAAATATACTTTTTTCTTTGTTCAACACCAAACGTCAGTATGGAAAAAAATAAAAGGGGAAGAATGAGTTTTTAATGCTTCCTTGTTATTTCATAGAAATATCGCTAATCAGATTTATAACATCCTTAACAAAAAGCAGCAATGCACTACATCATTACTGACAGAAGTTTTTTAAATCTTAGAACAGTGAGAATGCAAAATTCTAATATTGGTCATTTTTCAGCTTTGTGACAACCAACTGAAATCTATGTTGTCATTTGTTTGATTTTTTTCTGGCAACCACAACCTGATATATTATTACAGGTAAATTCCTACTCTCTATTACTTCTACTTGCATTATACTAATATTCTCTTTCAAAATAATGGAAATTATCTGAATATGGATCTACCAGGCAATGGTTGAGTTGAAACTACAGGAAGATGAAATTAAATATGCAAATTTTTTAATTTAATTAAAATAAAGAGTCCAATTTGGCACTGAAACAAGCTTGTCAAAGGGTAAGATAAGTGACTTAGCATTTTAGAGAAAGACTGAAGTCCGTTTACTAGAAAAGTATGTTTTAGGCAACCACTTCTTCTTGGTCTTGATGCTGGAATACCAGAAGAAAATACTAAAACTGTTTTACATTAAAAGCAAAAATACTCAGGCTTAAGTAGCTCACGAACAGAAATTATTCATAGTTGCAGTTTTCATGGTTAATATTTGCCCTCAAATATTCTATCAAAAAGGTAGATCACCACATTTAACTTAAGATTTCTGTCATTACTCACAGAACATACTGCTGTGGCTTTTGCTCCCATAAATGGGTCTGTGTATGAAAGCAATTGTGCCATATGTTCTAATGGAAACCAGTGATGCTCCACAAAAACTTACAAGCTGCAATTTGCATAGTGAATGTGCAGAATCAGGTCTCTGATGAGTTTTTTTGCTCTTTACCATTTAATCACACTGAGGTGAATTGAGCATGTGAGATTCATTCTAACAGAAATTAATTAAGTTATATGTGGTATAAATTGTTGAAAAATTCTCTAAGCTATCTTATATGATCCAGCGTGCCCATTCTCTTCACAATATTGACTAAAGAAAAACAGGTACCCCACACACAAAAATATGTATGTAACCCTGTCACAGCTTAAGGAAGACAAAAGAGTAAAAAAGTCCAACAAAAATTTGCATGCATTTCTAATTCATGACCAAATTCAGCAGAATGGTCACATTTATGCAGTTGTCTGATGCATCAAGCTTATCTTATTTTTTATACCAATCCTTGTATGTTCCAATGTGTTGTACATACACTTCCTATACAGTAAGTTAAAAATTAAACAAAACCAACAAAAAGAAAGTGTTGTTGTAACGAGAACATTTACATGATAGAAATGGTGCTATGGGAAATTATTCTAATTTTTTTGATATTTGGATGGTAGAGATTCCATATCTACTGCTACATATTCCAGTGGCTCCTTTTTTAAAAAAACAGGAGTGAGGACCCCTTCCACAGTCACTAATACAAGATGACCTAAGAAAGTATCAAAAGCTATTGAAATAAAAACCTGATCAGAAGAGAATAGAAAAAGAAAATGTGGACTTTGGAACTGCTAACAAATTATCATTAACTTGCATTGACCTTGAGAAGCTTAAATCCAGTAGACAAACTCAAACCACAGTGACTTGACTTCACTCTGCACCAAATACAGTTGCATTCTTTAGCCCTTCATCACTGTCATCACCCAGTTGATTGCCTATGTAAAAAAGGTCATCTAATTCCATCCAGTTACTCCTGAACCTGATAAAGTACATTAAATTACAACATACTTCCAGAATAAAAGTCTCCAGACTTGGACAGGAAAATTAATAAGTGAGAAGAGGCATTTTTTTCCCCCTTGATATGATGGTTTTTCATTTATTCTGAGTGTTTAAAAAGGAAAAAGGAAAATATTTTGTCCATCATTGTAATTCATCCGGATTCTGCTTCCAACTCTTTTGCTTTCTTGACTTGATTAATGGATATATTTTTTTTCAGTTTAGTATGGTGACATGAAGTAAAAAAAATCATGCAATTCTGATCCTTCCTAAGATCAAGGATAAAGAAAATTACAGGAAAAAGGATTCTGTCAATAAGCAGAGTGACAGAAATTATTTCCTTGTTTGCTAGCCCTTAGTTTGAAATAAACAGAAACTCTGTTTTATTTCATTTCCTAAATGTTGGTACAAAAGCATGGAAGAATACGCAAAGAATCAATTATTGATGCCTCCCTAGGGATCTCTTCCACTCACATGGAGACTGGTAAAATTATCCACAGAGAAAAAGTAGTACGAAAGGCAACAAAAAAATAGAATGGAAAAAAAATTAGAAAAATGTAGAGACAAATATAGACAAATGTATCATTTTTCCAGAGAAAGAATTATCTGAAATATTGACAAAAAGATCAATCTTGTCCTTTATACTAAACAAAATTATTGGTGGTACAAAAATATAATTTATCGCCGGTAAAACAGACAACTGAAAGAAAATAATATCTCAATCTGTGTAGAATGGAGATGATATTCAAATTCAAATTCGAATATTCAAATCTACAGATTTCTCATTGTTCAAGGACCCGCAAAAATCCACATATTCAGCAACACTTTTAAGAGATATTTCACTAAATATGTGCCTTAGAAACCTCTATGCACAGATACCTAGACTACCTTAAGACCTTGAGAGGAACCAAAATTTGCTTAAAAAAGAAGGTAAGGAAAAAGCACCAGATAGATAAGATTTAACTTAACTGTATCTCACACCAAAGTGTGGGGTTATGACTTCTATATAGAACTTGGAATTAAATAATTTCCTAATCAGGAAATGTTAATTTCCTGACAAAAAAAATGGAAATTTAATCAATAACAACAGTAGGTCATGGCTGCTATATGTGCTGAGCTGGCTCAATATGCCAGAGAAATATGTATACAGTAAAAATAATGTAGTGTTAAAACTGTCCCCAGAGTGATGAATACAATTCTATTTTACATTTCTTATAAGACCATTTTCATTTATAACCTATTACTATCGGACCTTTCAGTATTTAAATTTCATCTTAGCTGCAGAATCATTTCACAATGGAGATAAACTCAAACCATAAGTGCTCAATACTTCACAGCTGTTGATCTCAGGATTTTTCTTAGTTATCTTTGTCTGTACTATGAATCCCAATCAGCAAAGGAAACCAGAACATGCCTGAAGAAAGTACATGTATTTGTAAGTAGAATTTGAGAAGAAAAATCTTATTCATAATGTATGATATACTGTATTAATTACAGGAAGCCTTGTGTCATTATGCATTTCCATCCAAGCTAACATAACAGGAAGAGGACCAAATAAATTAGGTCTCCCACAAAACGTAGTAGTTAACAACCCCAAAGCTAATATTAACTCCTCCTTCTTCTTACCAAGGACTTCTGTAAGGCAGGAAAATCCTGTTTTCAGTTGAAAGTATATATAGTTAACTCTTTCTTAGATGGAACTGGAGAGGAAAGCTTCAGTCAGTGCTGCTCTCTAATCTCCTTCTTCCCAGACGAATCCAGAGCCCAAATTACAGCAATGTGGGGGCGATGTTGTGATTTTTTTCCTTTCCTGAAAGGCCATCATAGCATTTCCATGTGCCTGTCACCTTCCATTAGTAACTCATTCTCATCTCATCCATAAACTGATAACTAGCATCAAGGAGAGCTCAGAGGCCATTTACTGCTTAGTCCTTCAGGCTACTGATTTTGAGAACAAAGCCATCCAGAACTGCACATGCCTGAACTGGGATTCATCATCAGACCAGCTGTGTCACTACTACACTTATGAGACTCCAGGGATGATGAATAACTCAATCTCTATTAGAAACAATCTATTGCTTTTGCTTATTTCTTTTAACTTCAATAATTTCAGTAACCTTGCTTACAATGGGATCCATACACAATTATACCAACACAACCCAGTGAACGATGAAATGCAGCATGTGGCAAGAGCTTTTTAAATCATCTTTGCCATCTAACTAGCCCGCTGAGAAACTCAGCTGTGACTCATCTTCTTTATGAGCAGCATATTAATGCTCAGCAGCTTAGCACTTCTTAGCACCCCTACCGATATGAAGTTCTACCTGAGGAGGCATTGTTAAGGATGGAAGTGTTATTGGAGTGAGCGAACCTAGGGTGCCTCACGAATTTAAAACAGGAAAGAACACCTAACTTCTTCATCTTATACTGATGAGTAGACCTGAAATAACAACTATGTAAATTTCATGATCTTTAGTTATACTTCTCTAGAAGACAGAATCCCATATGCCCTATGTAAGATCTTTCCATCTTAATTTGAGAAAATAGAGGTGCTCAGAAATTATGGGCGCAATCTTAGTCATCACAACATGATTCATCAATTTTTTAAAGGGTACAGGATTCCACCACACCTCCTTAAAGTTCATTTTTGGTCAAAGTACTATTTAACTACTTGGCATCAGCTACATATGTACATATAGCTGTTCTGCTGAATATATGCTAATATCAACCAATTAAAAAGAAGTCATTACAGTCTACTATCACTAGGTTAAATTAGTTGCCAGGGAAGAATTTAATAAAAAAACCTGTCCCAATTAAGTAGAGTATACTGCAGTAATATTTTACATTTATATAGCACTTTACATTTGGCGTTTGACCAATTAGGCTGAGAGAGCAATGCTAAATCACAGCAGGCCTCTTTGAAAAAGGGCAACAGCTAACTGTCAAGTTGTTCTGCTTCACAGTGGGAAACTTTTCACAGCAACATTGGGCAAAGTCCTGTTCTCACAACATGTTACAGGAATTTTTCAAATTTTGGAGAAAAACAACATGACTCCAGAATGACATTGATATCAGAGCTGTTCAATAGCCTCAGTATTTTAGCCATAATGATGTTTCTTTTGTCTAAGTACAGCCTGGAGTGCCTACGATGAGGCTGAAAGCCAAACTATCTGGCTCAAATTTAAAGCAACACTAAATATTTTAAACTTATTGTTTAAACTAGTTACACATTTGCAATAGAATACAAAGCTTCTGTGGCTGCACTCTGTGTGCACACTTTTATTAAAATCCCTCCAAAAGTCTGCGTCTTTGCAAAAAAAATATCTCCTCTTACCTTTTCTGTATTAAAACTTGGAGCCTTTTTCAATTTAATCAGACAAAAGTAGCAAATTTTAGCATCTAGTTATCGAGAGGAGTAACACCTCAGTCTCAATCTGTAGATATGTGTGCTCACTTTATGTTCCTATAAAGTGGGATAAAATGACAGTCATCATTTTAAGCATGTGTCATCGCACAAAATGTTTTGTTATCCTTTTACAGAATTTTTATAAAGTAAAGGTATTTGAGAAATTGTTTTGTCAACAAAGCATATTGTCTACCAGCAACGTATGTAACAAAGTAAAAGAAGCATGTAATTTCATTTTCCTTTTTTATTTTTTTTCCTTTTTATTTCTAAGTCACAAAAGAACTTAATGAACTCAGCTAAATTGGAAAGGGTTAATTGCTGCGGTCAGTAAACTGAAGCCACTGCAGGTGTGGGGCTTAATTGAGAGGCAGATGTACAAAGACAGCAGGTAGAGATGGAAATGAGGTTAGGAAAAAAACAGGGCAAGGTGAATGCAGAATTCTGAAATGTAAATAAAACCATACACATTTAAACTGTGTTTTCCTGAAGTCCATTCTTTGTAAATTATGTCAAGTGGTTTGTATTTTAGAGGAAGGTCATAATTTTGCCGTACATGTTCTTTAATATGTGCAGGTATTCTTCTCCAAGTATTCACTTTTTTTTTTTAATTAATTTTTCTTATGAGAATAGGGAGTATCTTCTTATTCCAAGGTGGTGTTTGACATGCATAAGGGGGTATTTTTATATGCACCCTAGATGAATTAATGATTTTATACACTACTTGCTGAGCTTCTAGCAGGAAATATATCCTATTACTCACATACTGTTAAAATTAATCACCTAATAGGAAAGGCCAAGTGCTTCAATCACAACTACTTCTTAATGCAAGTTTACAGTGTATGTTTTCGAGAAAAAAAAATTATTATGTTAATAGGAAGATCTGCAATAATAACGAGATGGGATGCCTGGGGTTAAGACTATTGTTGCATCACTGCTGAGCCCCAGTTGTTGGGCACAGCTTGTACTGGAAGCCAGAAGGCAAGCTTTGGCCAAGATTTTGCAGCATCAGGAAGGTTTGGTTGAAAACAGTGCCCTCCCTGCTTAGCTGGAAGGCCTATGTGAATGTTAATGTGGACCACTAAAAACATACATACCAAATGAAAAACCAAAAAAGTTTCTTAAAATATATGCATAAAAGACTTAAAATATATGCATATTTTGTCTGTTTAACTGTGTCTTCGTTCATTAAATCTCTGTGTCAGCTGATCTTTAATTTAGGGTAGACACATCTAGGTAATGTTCTCCTATGTTTCCATAGCTGAAAAGGCACAGAGAATAAAAAAAATCCTATAAAGCTTCTCCCTGTAACATGTTGTTTTGTTTTTGCTTGATCCTGCAAATATTGTTAGATTATGTGATAAAAATCTTGCTCTGCACATGTTAAGGATTCCAGAGGAGATAAAACAGCATGGGTGGGAAACCCCATTACTCAGAGAAATAATGCTTTGCCTCTGCTGCTCCCAGGTCTGTCAAGGGAGGGTCATCAGCTCCATAGGGTAGAGGTCGTACCCTGGGTGAGACCATATCTATTTTTTGAGCATGTTTGTGTATGAGTGTTTGAGGGCTGCAGTCACAGGTCATAGGGGCCTGTCTGTCTGGTGTGCCAGCAACTGAATTGTGTGCTGGCATGTACATCAGCATGTGATTACTAGTAAACATCCACCCAGACTAGTCACTGAGTGGGACAAAGATCATGGAAGCCAGGTGTCAAAGTAGCCATAGATCTGGACAGAATACATCTAAGAGTGTCTTGTACTGATGCAGGATGCATCATAGAGTTGTCCTGCATCATGCATCATCCTTGACTATAGAAGAAGGCATGCTCTTTAAGGAAGCTTGAAAAAGCTTTGAGATTTGTGGAGAGCCAGGAGAAAAACAGGGAGTACTGGAGTACTGTGCTTTCCTCCAGCTAGTTTTCAAATTAAAATTTTATTCTCATTTTTCACAATGATTATTAATAATTTATAACTGATTGTAATCACAAACCAAAATTAATGACTTACCTTCCAACTATAAAAACAGTACCTAATGGATAGGACTAACACAGGAATGCTGTTATGAATATTATTCATTACTAAAAGTTATGTGCACCTGAAAGTCTGACAAATAACCACAGACATCATTTGCTGAGCTTATTTCTCTATGATATAAAGTACATGTGTGTGGAAATCCTGTAATTGTAATATAAAAATGTTCTCTTTGATCAATGATGCTGATCAGTAATATCTACATCTAATTCAGTTTCACTGATTTGTTTGAACAATTGTACATCCCAAAACTAATGGAAGCCTTTCCAAAACATTACCACAAGGAGCTCACACAAAAAAGTAATTTTACAGATCAAATTAGGGGGTAAAAGGATGAAGATTTCTAATAAGGTTATATTGCATATCCTATGTAGAATTGCTAAGACATTTATTAAAAAGTCTTTTCTCACCTAATCATTCAGAATCTGAATGCATACACAGATAGAGAAATTGATAACCATGATAAGCAAATCTATGCATATGAGAATAGGTATTTTTAGCAGCCAATTTATCAAAATCTTCTGATAAAGTTGCTACTTTTTCATTTTGGTGCAGATTATAACTATAATTCATACCAGGATTAGCTAGTTGATTAAAGCTTCTTTCAATTCTCATATGAACTTAATAGATTCCAATCTTACTTAATTACATCTATATTGCACTTTCAAATGGAGTTAGAATGAGAAATTATTCAAAAATAGTGTAAGAGAACAAACAGTTATAAGAATCCTTCTTTAATTATGTATAACCTATTATTTTACTCTAGATGTGCACAAAACTGACTTTGTTTTGTGAATTTACAGCTTAACCAAAAAATAAAATGAAACTAACTAACCATGGCTTGCAGAAAACTGTCTCCATTGCAAATGAGGAACTAACTAGAGTGTATACAGCTGTGCATGGCCCTGATAACATGAGCAATTCTGAATCAATTCTTCCTTAGCAACTCCTTCATGCTTAGCAACTTCCTGAAAAATGTTCAGACAGTAAGATTAGACAACATGTAAAAGAAACAGAAAAAACCTAGGATACCAAAAAATAAACAAAATGCAACATTTACATTTTAAAACTTCTGGATAACCAAGGAAGTTTTCAGAAGCATTATCTTTAAAAGGCTTTACTAGAGCATAGACAAATCCGTGAAGTGTTAGTAATTATAACCTCAGAAATGCCTATTTGACATTAATTTTCCTAATTGTGAAATGCTTTGGGACCATACTTCTTAGTGAATAAAATAAAATTCTCAAATCCTGTTTGTGCTGCAGAAATTAAATGCAGAAATCATTTTTTGTTACTCTTAGCATACAGGTCCTGATCTTTTGAAGTATCAAGGTTCTGTTTAGCAAATGAAAAACAGATGACCTATTGAAGTAAAAAGATGATACTTAAAAGGGATATCTCATTCAGGATGTGTTTCTGTGCTCTTTGAATAATATCTCACCACAGCATAAAATTGGCTTATTATTGAGATCTTTCAAAAAAGACAATATGATTTATGATACCAAGGAATCACCTGATTCTGTCTCCATCAGTCATTAACTTACCTTTTAGCACATAACAACTTACCTTAGTCAAAAGAGAAAACCCATCCAAAACTATTTAGTAGAACATATAGAAAGAAAGAGTGAGAAAAACAATGTTTCAAAAAGCATTAGGGTCATCTCAAAGAAAGTATTTCTTTAGCCCATAATTTCTAATCATCAGTATAAAATTCATATCCATGTAACTTGGAAATCTAGTAACAGTTGGTTTTAAACTTTCCTTCTTCAGAAATTAATATATTACAAATTCCACACTTTCTTTGACAAGGGTATATCACTGTTTGTTCCAAATCTACTGACTGAATTTTTAACCTCTGCAGTCACTACCAAAATCTGTACTGTGCCATGGCTAGGCTTCCCGAACAAAGATTTGGGAAGGCTCTATCCACATTTGCTACAGGCACGCTGGTGGCTTATGAGGCCAATATGTGACAGACATATCCGATTGCAAAAGGCACAACAGAAAGACTCCTTAGATGGTGTATTCTGCAATACACGGTTCTTTCTGCATTGCCTTTTCTCCTCGAGAGTGATCCTGTGTGTGTTCTCAAAGGAGACAGCAGCGTTATAGATGGTGTGTCTCCAGGCCTCCCAATTTGAGGCCAGAGTAGACCAGTTATGGTGATCAATATGGCCAAGGCTGAGATGTTGTTTCAAGGATTCCTTGTATCTTCTCTTCGGGGCTCCTCTCATGCGGCAGCCAGTGGCAAGTTCACCATAGAGCAGGATCTTAGGGAGGTGGTGGTCCTTCATCCTTGAGACCTGCCCTGCCCATCGCAGCTGCGTTCTCAGTAACATGGGCTCAATACTAGTGACAGCTGCTTGTTCTAGAACAGATGTATTGGTCACATAATCTGACCAGTGGATGTTTAAGATTGAACGGAGGCAGCGTTGATGGAAGCGTTCGAGGAGTTGCAGGTGGTGGTGGTAGATGACCCATGTTTCGGGAGTGTTGTACTGTGCACTTTATAGAATAATGGGCATCATTGGGAAACTTATGGTGTCTTCTCTAGGTTTCTGAGCACTTTTAGAAGATCCTAATCACGCTCTGTACATAGAGAATTAAAAAACAGTAAGGTAAAGACAACTCCTGGAAAATTGCCTGGTGCAATTTTGAGGAGTTAGCCTGCACACTTCCCTAGGACTCACCAGACACACTCAGGAATCTGGTCAGAACAGAACACCTCAACTCAGTCCTAACCTGCACAGCCACTTTATCTTAGTCATATCTCTTAGGGCTAATCAGAAACTGAGAGACTGACTGAAGATGTCTCTCTTTTTCTAGGCTGCCACATTTTCATGTATCCTAGTGGAGACATAGGGCCTAGTGGATAATAATGTATCTGTGCACAAAACCCCAAGATATATAATGTGTACTTGAACGCAATTTCCCAAGTTAGCAATTAGTATTTTCTGGTTATGGGTCTTGTCTCATATTGAACATGGTGAACATTTGGACTGTGTGATAATCCAGTGAAAAAATGTGAACTGGTAAATTATTGCTGAGGTATATTTTCCTGTTCAACATTAATAATTTAAAGGGCTAGTATTACACATAGATTTTTTTGTAGTTTTAGTGGCTTTTAAATTTTATTTCTCAAAGGCCCTCTATCTGTGAGGAGCCTAAAGGGCTTTGAACCTTGATCTTGGAGACTGCAAGTTACGTTCTCTATTAGGGCATACCAGATTAAATCCCAAATAAAATGTCACTGTAAACATATCTCAAATTCCTGGACAAAATTTTTTCTGGATGCTTTTTCTCCAGCACCCCATTTCAGGAATTCCTGGTTTCTCCTAGCTCTTTGTGCTTGACTGCAATTTCATGCCATGTTCTCCTTCTCCTGACTTAAGCACAAATGTTTATGGGACATGCAGATACCCACGTTAATTAACTGGGAAAAAAAAAAGGAAAGGGGAAAAAGGGAAAGAGGTAGACATTAGAAGAAAGAAGGAGTAGGGTCTCTAATTTTGCTGCCAGTGAAAAGGTGCATGGAACTACATTCTAAATCAGAAAGTTCACAAGTTCAAGCTTAGCTGGAGAATGAAGAACTAGCAAACCTTTCAGCCAGGCTTTCTTAGCACTCAATAAAAATTAATTTTTCATGTCATTTGATTAGCGACAGGTAGGCACATTACTACTAATTTTCAGTTTAGGTTAAAGCTCCACAGAGACCTCTGATTTTCAGTGCCTGAGCTGGCATTTGACAATTTGTGAGGTGTCAGGTGAGTACTGATGAGGTTGAGAACTAGGTGTTGTCTTGTTAATGTGCTTGGCAGGGAAGCAGAACAAATTCATAGCAGAAAAAGCCTATAATAACTCATGATTGAGGATACACCTCAGATTGGATGATGGATTTTAGAGGTCTGAATGTAGCAGTCTAAAACTGGATTTGGACTTTAACATTATGAAGAAGGCAAGTTATGATTGCAACTTCAGATTTTGAACTGGATTTAGCATGAAGTATAAATGTAACCAAAAGCTACTTTATGCGCTTAAGATATGTGACAAACCTGAGACTATAAGGGGAAATATAAAAAAATTAACATACAATTTACATGACAGAGGTATTTCAGCTTACAGATAAACTATAGAGAAGAAAAAAAAATACTAAGAGGCTCTAAACCGATGGTATTACTAGAGTTTACTTCTTCTACTCTCAGATAATCTGAGCAAGAAATTTAAAGAATTTTACAGCTCTCTGTAACGATTGATAATTGGATGCTCTTCATTTTTGATGGGAGCATTCCAAGAGTTACAAGAACTTCCTAGAACAAGTCACCAGAAATAAACAAAAATATAAATAACAAAGGTAAAATCTCTGCTTTCCTATTAAGTAGGCTAATAGATAGTTTTTTTGTGCCACAACTTGCATGGATTGTTTTGTATGCAGCCAAATATTTTGATGCAGTTGTCTGTGCTGAGTCTTGATGTATTTTAATTTTGCAAAACACAGACAAGTTGTGCTCCTTGACAATGACTGATATTTTATGCATTAAACATGTAATCATGTAGCAATTAAGGATAGTGAAATTAGCATAGTATGATAATGAAGTTCACTTTGAAGCAGTGTTTGGTAAACAACCTCTGTGCAGGATCTCCTAGAAAATGCTTTGATTTTGTCTTCTGTTTAAATGAAGTTCATCGCTGAAAGATCATAGGGAAGTGTTCATGAAAGACAGACTTTATCAATTGTCACAGTTTGAAATTGGCCCCCCTGAGAGGCTGGGGGGGCTCAGAGGTGATTGGGTGCCAGGGCAGTGTTCCCTGGAGAACCAATCACCACTCATGTTGTTCGATTCTGCTCAAAATCATATATCACAGCACCCGAAGCAGTTGGCAGTTCTGTCTTGGTTGTTTTGCTGTTGGTGTCTGCTGCGTGTAGGTCGACAAGGCCAGGGCGTGGCTGGGCTCCCTCTCTTCCCCTCTGGTGAGGGGAGAGGGGAACCCTGTGACCCCCCAACTCAGCCTTTGGCTAGAGATAGAGTCAGCATTTGGACTGTGTGCTGTGAAAGAAGAATTTCACAGCACCTGAGGTAAGAGGAGAGAGGCAGGCTTTGCAGCCAAGCCCTCTTCTCCCTCCTTTTCTACAGTGAAGCTGTAGAGGGGGGCTTTTTCTTTCCCTCCAGTGTAAGTGGAGGAGAGGCTCAGAATTGAAGCTGAGCCAAGAGACTGGGCCGTGGAAGTAGGCCCGGCGCTTGGGAGAAGAGTCCCAGGTGAAATTGGA
>NW_016690307.1:1599714-1831778 GCF_001604755.1 Lepidothrix coronata | reverse complement strand
AGGATAAATTGTTGAGAAGGGGTGGGGGAAGCCTAAAAATTGTATTTTAGATTTCTAATGTAGCTCAAACTGCCACATCAATGACACCAAAGACGATGTATCGAAACCAAGGATGATAAATATCACAGAATTTTGTCAGTTTATGTAGAATCATAGAATCATTTATTCAAAACATCAAGTTTTTTCTCATCTCTCTTCCTCCTTTATTACCAAAGTATGTTTTCCTCAAAAAATCTACGCTTCAGGATTTTCTTCAGTTCTTTCTGACTGTAAGTCAATCAAACCAAGAAAAATAATATAGATGATGTATACAATAACATAATCAGTTCGACACAACTTTTGTGTGGAATGATGAGTATCAAGTATTTACTGTATAACAACACACAGTAAAGCCAAAATCTGAAACACCTCAAAAATATTAATGGAAAATCACTCTCACAAGAAAAAGGCTTCTTCACCACTCACACTGGATCATTGTTACTGCTAACAATTGATTCACCATGTTCTGCAATTTATCCTCAGGAAGCAATGTAGCTGGGAATAGGCTGTATGAATTTTTCATGCAGTGGGAACATGCATTAGTTTCTGTGACAACTCAGGGAAGTCTTTATGTCATCCAGTCATATGCCACATGCAGTCCCATCAGCTCAGGCATGTGCAGCAAGTCTGTCACTTCCCTGAAGCACCAGTCGCACTGTGTCTTTGCAGATGGGCTGTAAAAAATGTGGCCAACCTGGCCAGAAATTTTGGAGTAGATACTACATTATTACAGAAATGAATATAATTGATTTCTGCAGCTAAACTTCACTGTTCTCTTTATAGGTCTTTGTATTATGCTTCAGAACTTTGGCCCAATTCTCAGAAAACAATTTATTGTGTAGAGATACATATTTAGAGTTTTACTCTTGGGAATTATTTAAGCAGTTTTGGTATCTCCCCGTAAAGGTGTTAATTATTTAGTCTTATTTTGGGAGTTTTTCTATACAATGACCCTTAATTTAGTCATATTTTTATTTCACTTTGAAGCCTCCAAGGATTCAAAGGCCTTTCTGAATACAAAAAAACCCTGAGGGGCCCTTCTCTAACACAGGAAACTGCATTGTCTCCACAAGAATGTCTTAAAAATTACCTACTATTCTCTGAAACATATATATAGAGAGAATTTGAAGAAAAAGCTAAGAAGAAGTAAAACAAATCTTTGAGTAACAAAATTTGACAACATCGGCTGAGAGGTTAATTAAAGGTTAATTCCACCAACTAAAATGGCAAACAAAACTATACTGTTGTTTTTGTAATCACAGCTAAACTGTGACCTGCATAAGGATTGTAAACATTCAGTTACTGACCCATATAATAAGCTAAATAGCTAATTCAAAGATGTTGCTAAAATGTATGGCTTCAGTTTCACCTTTTAATATGCTAGAATTTATGTTATTTTCAGCTCATATTTACTTGATGGTTAATGGATATTTAACTCATTCATAAACCATTCAATGGATGCCACTTTGTACATGCAATTTAACTTCTGCAAGCAGAGACAACCAGGATACAGTACTCCATCTGAATATTGCTTACATAAATCTATTATTTTGTATGACAGAGGAACCACCCCCTACTACATTTCAGATGAGCCAGATGATACTAACAAGTGCAGCAAATAAGTGAGCACGCTTCCCACACTTCTCTCTCTGCCACAACTACCTACTGTGCTAAGGGGATCTGAATGGGCTCTGTGTGATTGGCTCAAGGTTCCTGAGTGGCAACAATCAAACACCAAAGATCCCTTGTCTTCTACAGAGCCCTCTTTCTCAAGTCACTTCTTTCCTGACACCAGCAACCTGTGATAAACTCAGCCAAAATGTCTGCTTTCCAAACAACTTGCAGAAGTTCATACCCTGGCTTTTCTTTTCTACAGTAACCTCATCAAGCAATACAGTATTGTTTCTCCAATTTTATTTTCATTTCTGTTTTCTGCCACCTTATCCCCCAGCCTTATTTCAGCCAGGATCTACTGGGGCAGATCTTCAAAAGATTCAGCTTAAGTGAGGCAAAGGGTAATTGTTTCATTATCCCAGCACATTGTCTAGGGAGTAATTACACACAGTTAGAAAGGGGTCTCCAGGGCTTCTGAAGGAGGTCTCAGAGAGGAAAGAACCAGAAACAAAAGGTAGAAGATGGTTTTTTTACTCTGAAAATGAAGTAAAATATTATTCTTTTGAAAACACCAAGTTTTCAATAAAGCAGACATCACCACAAATATCCCAGAAAATATCCCAGCAGTCCTTTGAATATATCCGCATGTTTAGCTTCATTCCCTAAAGGTAGTATCCTTCACCTTTAACAACGCTAACCCTTTCCCCAGGAGCTCATACATTGCAATGTCTATCTGTGAATAGTTGTGAAGTACAACTGCAAAATATTCATGTTATATTTAAGTAATCACTAAATTTCAGGATGTTTAGGACCTTTCTCGTCATAGGAAATGAAATGAAAAACCTACAGGTGTTATGTTTCCCCTTTCTTTTATCAGAATTTAATGTGTACCTTACAGAATCAGACTGCAAATATGACCAGAGCAGATTAACCTCAACTGTTAGCTAAAGAGCACGCAGCCTCTTGCTCACTGTTTCTGCCCTCAGAGAAAATAGGGGAAGAGAATAGGAAGAACAAAAGCAAGAAAAATCCTGGGTGGATGTAAAGAGAGATTAATAAGTGAAGGAAAGCTGAAGAGAGAAAAAAATAAAATTTACATAAAGACAGTCACCCACCACCTCCCACAAGCAGACTGGTGCTCAGGCATTCTCAGAGAAGTATCTGCCTTCCTAATAATCACCCTCACCTGCTTTTTTATTTATTGCTAAGAATGGTGTTAATATGGTGTGGAATAGACCTTTGCTCAGTTTGGGTCAGTTGTCCTAGTTGAATCCTTTCCTAATTCTTGCACACCTCCACCATGAGGTGGAGAAAAAGAATGCCTTGATGGTGCACAAGTACTGCTTCAAAATATCCAACATGTTGTGTTATCAACACTGTTTTATTCAAAAATCCAAAACACAGCACCATATGGACTACTGTGAGGAAAAGTAACTACATCCCAGCCAGACAGCACAATTTCACCCCTCTATGTCATGGTCAAGTCAGGCAATCCAACACATCCAATACACCCCTTTGCTGTGTTTTGAGGCATACAAAGATATCATTCCCTTATGCTATGGGCCATATCCATGAAATGTCCACTGAATTAATTCATAACTTGGGTTCCCTCTGTTATGCTGATCACTCAGGACAGGAGATATAACATATTCTGTTGAATTATTGGGCAGTACAGTCATCTCAGGTCAGGTTAGGGCTGCACTTCCAGAGGTTCTTGCAAGATTTGTCCTCCACTGATTCAGACATTTTCTCTTGTAGCACTTCCTATAGCATATCACTCAAATCATGGGTGATTTTCTCCCAAGATTAGATCTCCTTGAGGGTATACACCAGATTTCCCCATTCTCTCATATTACCCACCAATGTTCTTCAGTGGCACAGCCCTTGGGCACACATGCATCTACATGATGTACTTTTATAACAAGGTTTTATAACGGGCAGCAATGTCCTGCCATGCTGAAGCAGAGCAGAGTGGTTTACCTCTGCGTTGCCAGTTGGTCCATTTCCATTGATGTAGCCACTACTACTAGGCATTTTCCACTGAGTCAGTATAGAGACAGAGTACTGGACACTTTTCTTGTTTGGCAATCTCTAGGACCAGTGAAATGGCTTTCACTTTTGAAAACTGACTTGATTCTCCTTTTTCTTTTCAATTTTCAGCAACTTGTCATGTGAGACTTCACAAAGCATAGAATCATAGAATTGTTTCGGTTTGAAAGGACCTTTAAGGTCACCTAGTTCAATCCCCTTGCAGTAAGCAGGGACATCTTCAACTAGATAGGTTGCTCAGAGCCCTGTTCAACCTGATCTTGGAGCATCTTTCCACCTCCTGTGGACCCCTCAGTAAACAGCCCATATTGCTTTCATTTTCTGGTGATTTATTGTACAGTGGGGCCTCTTCTGCACAGATTATCTCCTTGAATGATGCTTTGAAATCTCTGCCCTCTGGCCAGCCCCATGATCTTTTCTATGTCTCTGAGGCATCTGGGGTTCCTCATTCAAACCCATTGTGTGATCAGTGCTACACACTTATTCCACATCCTTTTGGTTACACATTGGGTATGGGGGATGCTTCCTTTGAACACTCAGCACAGGCAATTGCAGTGCCAAATGGAGCTGCACTTCCATGACAACTACTTTCAAGTGGCTCAACCCTCCTCGTATGCTGCTAATATCTCTTCTTTCTTTGGGAAGGGGCGTAGAAGACCTTATATTCTCTATATCCCGAGCTCCAAAACCCTAGATGTCAAATTTAATTCTCTCTGGCCTTTTGCCTGGGGACCAGGTAGGATCATACTCTCTGACTGTGGTACAGAGCACATTTCTCATATCTGATCCTGTTCAGACTGGCCCAAGGGTTGCTGCATGAACCATCTCCTGTTTGATATGCTCAAAGGTTTGTCAGTACTGGGGACAAAAGGTTCTGCTTTCAGGTGACTTGATAGTGAGGGCTCACACTGACCGTCATGGATTAATCTCAAATGGCAGTGGAGCACCACAGATGCTTGTTTAGCCTGCATTGGCCAGCTGTGTGGTATTCAGCTTCTAGCTGGGGTTAACCCACAACAGTGACTATTCTCATCGTATTTATGATGCCTTATTCTGGAAGCAACGCTATAAACTTCACTGAGGCTGCTGGAGAAGCTGAACAATATTCAATATAACTAAAGTTTTAGATACCATAAGAAAATGCTATCAAAATCTACTTTCTTGCTTCAGATCAGATATAAATTGTTCACAATTTTATATACTATAATGCCTTTTAAAATATTTTTAACTGTCCTTGTATCACTGAAATTACTGAATCTGAAATGCAATTTTTTCACTATCAAATACATGTTCTGTACCTGAAAAATTAAACAGGTGAAACCAGAAATGCACAGAAGTTGAATTGCTATATGTGTTAATCCCTTAGCCTATTGGTACTTGAGGAAAATGTTCCTTAATTTTCCTGCTCACAGACATAGGATGATTGAAGAAACAACGTAAGAAGGCAAGATTAAAATATACCAGCAATTTTGGAAAAGTCTGTGCTACATATTTCTTGCGGTATGGTTGATAAACTCAATCTAACTTTCTCCCCAGTCTTATAAAAATACCAAAAGCCCCAGGAATAGGAACAGCCCAGACCTTGCAAACTTGCTTCAGTTTGTAAGATTTTACTTTCAGTGTTAGCCTATGCCAACAATGGTTTTCAACTGCTAGTATTTAACCTAATGAGATGAAAGTTATGGGCACACACAGATATATAACTTGCAATACTAACCTGCACTATAACATATATCTGAATGTGCTGCCAAGGAAAACCATATAGAGCATATACTCAGGAGTATTTCACAAGAAACTGCTTTTATCATGACTTAGTAGCTAGATTTTAATTTTTTTTCTTCATCTAAGAAACTGGGAGTATGAATTAGTTAATGAACATGTTTTTATCATACACCTGTGGAAATTAGTATAGTCCAAAGACAAAAGACACAAAGTACTGTTCATGAATTATAGCTAGCACATGAACTATACCAAAAGAGAAGTACATGATTGTTTTGAGAAGGACCACGTAAGCCATACAGAAATCTATTAAGGCTGCTGAGTACATCATTGCAAGCATAATTTTACTTCATCAGGGATTTAAGAGTTTTGACAGGAATAATAAAGGTTAGGCAGCTCCCACTGGCTTCAGGAAGAATGCTATTTAAACAGAGTTTTTCATAATTAATCACTCTTTGCATCCCTTTGCTTTGTTTTCTTTCCCTCCTCATCCTCAACAGTTTCTCACTAAAGAGACTGCTATAGCTGAAGCTTCTTTTAAATGGCAGTACCTTCCTCAAAAGACTAAACCACAGGCAGCAGATACGTATTACTCCATGACATCACCTCTCTAAGAAGGAGCAATTACAACAATGAAATAGTTGTCATACATTTTATCAAGTATATTCATTTATTATTTAAGAAAACATCATTAAACAATGATGTAATAAAACCCTTCAAATATAATAAACATCTGCTGTAAGGTAATTTGATTCAAAATCCTCGAAGAAATGTTTGCCTTAGTCTTCACTGACAAGTGCTCCAGTAAAATTGCCCAAATCACAGAGCCAAAGGCTCTGGGAGAATGAAGAACAAATGATCGTAAGAGAAAATCAGGTTTGAAAACATCCAAGGAACCTGAAGTTTCACAAGACCATGAGACTGATAAGATGCACCTGCAGGTCCTGAGGGAACTGGCAGAGGAAGTGTCTAAGCCACTATCCATCATATTTGAGAACTTGTGGTGGTCCACTGAAATTCTCTGTGACCGGAAAATGGGAAATATAACCCCCACTTTTAAAAAGGGAAAAAAGGAAGACCTGGGGAACTGCAGACCTGTCTGTCTCACTTCTGTGAAATCTGTCAAGATCATGGAGGAGGTTCTCCTGGAAACTCTTCTAAGACACATGGAAAATAAGGAGGTGATTGGTCATAGCCAACTTGGCTTCACTAAGGGTAAATTGTACCTGACAAAATTGGTGGCCTTCTACAATGGGGTTACATCATTGGTGTATGAAGGAAGAGCAACTGACGTCATCTATACAAAATTGGGCAAAGCATTTTACACTGTCCCAGATAACATCTTTTCTCTAACCTGGAGAGACATGGATTCGATGATGGACCACTCAATAGATAAGGAATTGGCTGGATGGTCTAACTCGAAGAGTTGCAGTCAACAGCTCAATGTCCAAGTGGAGATCAGTGGCGAGTGGCATTCCTCAGGGGTTGGTACAGGGACAGACACCTTTTAATATTTTTGTCATCAACATGGACAATGGGACTGGGTGCACCCTCAGCAAGTTTGCTGGTGACACCAAACTGTGTGGTGCTGTTAACACGCTGAAGGGAAGGGATGCCATTCAGAGGGACCTTGGCATACTTGAGAGGGCCTGTGCGAACCTCATGAAGCTCAACAAGAACAAGTGCAAGGTCCTGTACCTGGGTCAGGGCAATCTCAAGTAGAAATACAGGATGGGTGGAGAATGGATTGAGAGCAGCCCTGACAGAATGGACTGAGGGTGTTGGTTGAATAAAAGCTCAACATGACCTGGCAATGTGCTCTTGGAGCCCAGAAAGCCAACCATAACCTGGACTGCACCAAGAGGTCAAGGGAGGTGATTCTCCCCCTCTGCTCTGCCTTTTTGCGGCCTCACCTGGAATATTGTGTCCAGCTCTGGAGGTCCCCATGGATTTGTTGGAGTTAGTCCAGAGGAGGGCCACAAAGATGATAATAGGTCTGGAGCACCTTTCCTATGAGGAAAGGCTAGGAGAAATGGGATTGTTCAGCCTGGAGAAGAGAAGGATCCCGGGAGACTTTCTAGCAGCCTTCCAGTATCTAAAAGGGGCCTAAAAGAAAGATGAAAAGGAACTTTTTACAGGGGCACGTAGTGACAGTACAAAAACAGGTAATGGTTTTAATCTCAAAGAGAATAGGTTTGAATTAGATATTAGGAAGAAATTCTTTATTGTGATGGAGGTGAGACACTGGAACAGGTTGCCTAGGGAAGTTGTGGATGCCTCATCCCTGAAAGTGTTCAAGGCCAGGCTGGATGGGTCTTTGAGCAACCTGGTCTAGTGGAAGGTGTCCCTGCCCATGTCAGGTATGTTGGAACTAGATATTCTTTTAGGTCCCTTCCAACCTAAACCATCCTATGATCTATGACTTAACAGAATATGTTGAAAGAAAATGAAGAACACATTATGTATCACTGAAAACTTAATTAAAAACGATATGGCTTCCCTTCAGTAAACACTAGTTGCTCTTTTAAATTTTGTGTAATTTTATAATCTGTAAATAGAAAAATAAGTGTTCTATAACTCATTTTTTTTCTTTTTACATTTTAAAATATCACAAAAATATGGTTTAAAGAAGAAATGAGAGAAATTCCCACAACAAAAGAGAAATCCTAAGGAACAGCAAAATAGAATAATCTCTCTTAATAGGATGTGATGGAAACAGGAGATGTCTGGAAAAATCTTCAACAGAAATTACTTGGTGATCAAAATTTTGGTTCCTGCATTGACTTTTCACTGATATAGTAGTAACAAAATTAAGTCAATTAACTATTTACAAAAGTAATTCCCCCTTTACTCTTTCAGTAGAGGACATCAGTAAACAGGTTTAATATATGCTAATTGAATTTAACTTTTTCATCTATTTTATGCTGGGACCAGTAAGCAGATTCAATATATATTAATGTTTTCAGTCTCCCTTAAGAAATATATGTGATCACTTCCATGGATATGTTTACTCTATAATGGAGGAAAATGGCAAAGATTTTCCTAATATTTGGGAACACATGCTCACACTTTATAGGCTATAGAGGAGTCCTAAACCAAATGGATCCAGATGGTTATTCTTCCTCCTCCACTCTGTGGGAATATAGAAACCGGACACGGTAAATACGCCTGGAAGAGTCACCCTCACAGGCTGTTGTGCAGCTATTACCAGGCTGACTGAAATAGTCATTCTTGTATAGCTACCTTTTTCTTGTGCATGAAGAGTAGGAAAATGTATCTATTTAATTGTGTATCTATAGATCTCAGACACTTATTTCTTAGCCTATTCACTTCTACTTAACATGTTCCTATTCAACTGGTTTGGGGGAAGAAACAATGCTACAGGTTTAGGGAAGAGTGGTTGGAAAGCTGCTCAGCAGAAAAGGACCTGGGGGTGCTAGTCAACAGTGGCTGAACATGAGCCAGCACTGTGCCCAGGCAGACAAGAAGGCCAATGGCAACCTGGGGTGTATCAGAAATAGTGTGGTCAGCAGGACCAGAGCAGTGATTCTCCCCTCATACTCAGCACCAGTGGGGCCAAACCTCAAATCCTGTGTTTAGTTTTGGGATCTGCTCTACAAGACAGGCCTGAAGCATCCAGAAAAGGACAACGGAACTGGTGAAGGCTCTGGAGCAAAATTCTTATGAGGAGTGGCTGAGGGAGCTGAGGTTGTTTCGAAGTTGTTACAACTTTCTGATCTGGGCCAGACATGGTTCTGGGGACCTCAACCTCAGCCTAGATCTGCCATCAGGGTTAGGGTTAGGGTTTGGATGGCCTCTCTTTACATTTATTCATGTAAACTGAAAGTAAATCTATCTTTAGCATCCAGTAATGTAGTAGAAGAAGCAGTAAAAATTGTTCCTGATGAACAAGAGCAAACAAATTACTTCTCTATCTTTTGACATATTTAAAAGATGGAGGAAAATAAAGCCTAAGACACAACAACATTACTGCTGCTTTTCTTTTGAATAAAGAGATTACAAAATATACCTGATCTTCAAACTCAGGCATTGATAAGTGTGTTTGTTTTACATAGCTTTGGAATACAGAGACAAAGATAAACTTCAGATTATCAGAGCTTATCCAGTGGTAGAACCACTTACATATAATGCTTTAAGATCTGCTCTCCTAGTGCTAATGAATTTATTGTTAAGTTTTATTGTTGAATTTCCTGTGTCTAACAGACTTACAGTACTTCACAAAAATTATTTTCTGTTCCTTTCTTCCTAATTTATCTTTATCTTACAGAGCACACATTTAGGCATTATATAGCTGCTGAGCTTGTCCCACCATATAATTAATGTGTATAATAAATCACAAAATGCCACCAGTGGAAAACTGCAGAAGTGTAATAATGGAATGATGGCTTTGTATCCGATATCTGTCAAAACTGAGCTATAAAATTGACTTTGTCTGTATACTGCTGCCTTCATTTCTATGTATAAATCCCACTTACTTACACATACATCCCATCAAAATCATCCAGAAGGGAATGTGACCCCTTTTTCAAACCTGAAGTAAATTGGGCTTTATAGAGAGGAATTATTACAGTCCCAATTCAGCTACCTCCTCTACGCTAAAGGTGTAGAGCTAATTTTGTTTCTCCACTGAGATTTTCCTTCCTTCAGGCTAGAGCAGATGCCAAATCTAACTTCCTGGCTGTCCAAATCCTCTGACCTTCTGTGGCTCACCCTGCCCAGGCCCAGCACATCAGGGAAGGTCCATGGTGCCACACTTGTGTACCATGTGGCACAAGGAGGATGAACTGCTAGGGTTTTGATGGTCCAGACTTCTCTGAACCCTTGAGGCTAGAATGCATTTCTCCCTCTTACATGGAAATAATTTTCCAGCTGCTCAGCAGGTGCATAAATCTTATTATGGCATTCAGCCCAGTGCCATAAGACAGACACAGCTTCAATTTACTGTTTATCTTGGCTGATGCATTAAAATTATGTCCTCAATCACCCTTCATTCACTTCTATTTCATTTAAGTAGAGAAGCTTATAACATGGTAGCAAAATTATAAATTAATCCATATGTATGTGAGTGTTGCCAGTGCTGAGTGTGCAGACATCAGAAAGAAGAAATTCACGGTTGGATTTCTCAATAATTTTGCCTGAAGCATGCAACCTGCACAAACTGAAGAGTTCCAAAGAGATACAAAGTTTAATAAACTGCTTTTTTTGTGTTGAATCATTTTTTAAACTTATGAAATAGAACAAGCCAATGCACTTCATACCACAAGAAATAGAAAACCAAAATATTATCAGTTAAATAGCTTGAACTTCATCCATGTGATTTCATAAATATGAAATTTACCTCATTGCATACCCTGCAATAAAATACTCACAGATGGAAATAACTTCAATAAGAACATCCATTTCCAGCTAGAAAAATCCAATTAGTTATACGTAGTTAAATCTTTTAATCCCAAAGTATGATGCAAACTCTATAAGAGAGAATGCATTGAAATATCTGAGGAGTGATTCTTCCTGTTTGTTAAATGTGTGATGCATATGAGCAGTAGAAGATTTATATTAATTTTATATTTGCCGTATAAATTTCTCCAAGTATTGGCATATAAAATTAAATAATTCTTAGAACAATCTGCAGCATGAAATTTTCTGTAAATTCAAAAATAAAATTTGTATCTCTTGTTTATTTGTCATTCCCCTGTATAGAGGATCTTTTGTCTAATCACCGCATTTGATTGGAATGTATTCCTAAAAATAGAAGCAAATTAAATTATTTGGCTTCACAGCTCATCAGCTTTTATCTAATCAGAGTGCCTTTGATATTGATTTCCATTTTAGTTCATCTATTTATATTGCATTTGCTTTTTTTTTTTTTGCTTTTTTTCTCTTGACCATGTGCTTACTATTATCAGTGATGGTTTTGTTTAAACAGAAATTGTCCTTCTCTAGCTCATGGCCTCTCTTGATAAATGAGCCAAGTGCACCATAGAACTTAGAACCATAAACTACAGAAAAGTAGAAATACAGCATCCACTGAGTTCCTGAAGACAATTGGAGCTAGAGCATCCAGGAGCTGATCAGATCAATACCTAAACCTACCAAAAGTAATAATGCCAGATTTATGAATCCACAAAATTTTAATTTTTTTTAAACTTCCCTTTCTCTGCAGGATGTGGAGAGTGGGAAGGAGAGAGATCTCATTAACAGATTGCCACATAACAGCATAGAGAATACAAAAAATTGAAAGGCAAAGAAATTGTTTCTGTATCAATGTTGTCTTTTTTCAAATGTATTTCTGTAGAAAGTTGTCCTTTAAGGATTTGTAAGAAATTTTGCTGCAAGCATCCATTATCAGGAGGTCATAACAGGACCTCCTTGCTTGAGGACAAAACATAGCAGACAAGATACTGCAAACCCTAGGACTGCATCAGGAGAGTGATTTCAGATGAGAACAGGGAAATACAAATGCCATTAGAGTATAACTGCATGGCATAATTGTATTTGCCTCACAATTCCAGTTGAAGAAATCTGAAGAGGAAAGGCAGTATTCTGAAGAGACTACTTTAAGAGATAATGCTAGAAAAGCCCCAATTTTTTAATCCAGTTTAAGGAAAAAGTGCTGAGAGGGATATTTTTACTGTTTATAAAGTCATTGGGGTAAAACCAAAAAAACCCAAGTAATATTGTAGTGTGCTGGGTTGACCTTGACTGGCCTTCAGGTGCCCATCAAGACTCCCCTTTCTCAACAGGACAGAAGGAATCATTATGAAAGAGCTTATGTGTTGAGATAAAGACAGGAGGAGATCAGTCATCAATTACTGTCATGGGCAAAATTGACTCGGGAAAATTAACTTTATTGCCAGTAAATCATAGAGTAGAATAGTGAGAAATAAGAATAAAACTAAAACCACCTTCCCCATGCACATCTCCCCCCCCCCTTCTTTCCAAATTCAGCTCACTCCTAACTCTTTTGCCTCCTCCCCTCAAATGATGCAAGCGATGGGTAATGTGGGTTGTGGTCAGTCCACTATCCGTAGTATCTGTTGCTCTTTCCTAATGAACCACTCCAGCATGAGTCCTTTCCATGGGGTACAGTCCTACAGGAACAGACTGCTCCAATGTCTTAGTCAACTAAGAACTGAAACAGATAAGCAAAAAGTTCCTTTTACTTCCTATAACCCGGTGTTCATTACCTCCAGCAGGAAATAAGTACATTCCATCGTGTATATTGTAATTTCTTTTTAGGTTTTCAGTTGAGGAGTTTGTGATTTTACATCAGTCAAACAACGTTTCTTTTAAGCAAATAGTTGTAAACTTAAGAGCCAGTCCTAAAAGAAATGGGCTCAGAAATCAACAATCATCATCAGCTAAATAACACAGAACTTATGCTTGCTGGATTGGGTGAATTGCACATTTCACATAGTGCAATTAAAAGAAAAAAAAATGTCAGATCAGGACTATCATCAAATATACAAAGAAAGATTCTACAAAAAAAAAAAAAGATAATTGGAATAGTGCCTGTAATCTGCAAAAAGATCTAATTTTGAATAGACTGGGTAAAAAGTAAAAGAGAATTAGTCCTGTCTCCTTGACATTCTGCTCAAGGTGAGATGTTTTATTTTGGTGAGAAGGCATCAAGAAATCTCAATGTACCCTTTTGCAAGACACTAAGTCTCAGTCCTGAAGGCATTTAGAATTCATTTATTGTTTGTTTTGATGAGACAAGATATGTGAGTGACAATAATGCTTAACGCAGTTGAAGGAAAGCTTAACAGCATCAATTCCAGCAGGTTCATGTAAGCTCATTTTAAGTGACAAGGCCATTCACACAAAATCGAATGACTTCCCAAACCTCCAAATGTCAGTAAGAGCTATTCAGAATACACAACAAGAAGGACAGGCAATTCCAATTTTCACAAATCACCTTCATATTACCCACCCAGTAATGGCTGGGTGCTCGGTTAATCATCCATATTTGTGCATACGAGCAGTGTACAGCCAGTGGTTAAGTGGAAAGTATATTATTTCTCAGAATGAACAGGCTTCATTCTAGTAGTAGTCTTTCTTAAATAAGAAATAGAGGTTAAGCTTAAACATGTAGGCACATACTTTATGTAAACCATTATAATAAGTAATTACACAAGTAAATATCATTAACTTCTTTTTTCTACTGAGAATTAAGTAGAAATGCAGAAGGAGAAAACTTGAAATTATTAGATTAGGTGTCTTTTAAGATATTAGACATTTTAACTAAACTGGTAAAAAAATATCATATATAAATAATTTTGAAAAAAATTAATTAAAATAACCTTTTGATATTTCTGTCTAAAAAGAGTTAACACTTCTTAAGCAGCTATTGCCAAGATATCTCAGCTACGTATTTGAAGACTAATTTTAAAGGGTAATGATAAGCTTTTATATTGAAATTTGGAAGCAGAGGTTTCAAAGTCAGCAGTATTATGCCCAATTTTATGGATGGAAAACTTCTTTAAATATGACTGAACAAAATACAAATTTAAAGTACCTTCATCATATAAAGCTTTGCTGAATTTTTCTACTTTGCAAGAGTTGATAAGAAGCATTCGCAAATCTCCACCCTACTTTTATAAAGCAGCCTATATGAGGCTGATAGGGAATAAGATTTTTATGTTGCAAAAAATTGGAGCAAGTGTATATAAGATTACATCAATTTATACTACTCACTAAAATAATAGTTATTTTATAATTGTGTTTATGTACACCTTAGATCAAAGAAAATCTCTCAATATCTAAGTTGATCATTTGAAACCATACAAACCGGTTAAATATCAGCCTGATGTAGCACAGTTGTTTTTTAACCAAGATTTGAGGCTAACATAGTTTCATACCCTTGCGTTGGACACAAGATATTAACAGGAGTAATAACTGACCTTCAAAGTATTAGGTTTTGCTATAACTCATACCTGACTCAATAAATCATTTACTGAGCCCTGAACAGACTGAGGAGATGTCTCCACAGGAATCAAAATATTCTTCCATAAAGTCTTCTTTAATATCTATCAGAAAGTTCAACTATTTCATAAAAACCTTGGTTTTCAACCACTGGAATAAAAATGAATTTAGTTTCTCAAGCTGTTATGGACAGACTTACTGGGTACATTCTTAAATCACTTAACATAAATTAATAGTTCTACAGTGTAACCACAAGAATAATTTATACCTAAATGCATGTGGTTTTTTGTACAGTTTAAATGTCTGTTACAGGTGAAAGTACAAGCAAAAAAACTATGTTAGAAGCTAAGTACTTCATGAGATAAAAATGCTGGTTTTGATTTATCTTATTTTAAGAAAAGCTAGTTTCAGGTAAATTCTTGTAAATTTTATGAAGTGCACCTATAAATAATTTGGATGTACTAAAAATTTAAGAATACTTTAAAAAGTACTTTTAAACAGTTGGTACTTTAATCTAGGTTACGTCACAAAGCTAAAGTAGAGTGTTTTCAGTTACTTGGGCATATACATGCTGAGCAGAGGTAATTGCAAATGTTTATGATATTATGAGGCTCAGACCAAGTAGAAAGTATTCCAGGATTTCTGAAAACTCTTGGTGATGTCATTTCATGTCAGAGAGATTTGAAAATCCCTTCTTCAATCAATTCAGAATTATTCAAGGCAGAAGAACTTTCCAAAATCTTTGTAATCCATGTCTTTACAAAATGGCATGAAACGTAGTATTTTAGATCATCCTTCAGATGATTTTCAAAGGAATCTTTAGATTAACCACACTGCCCATTCAAGAGTCACAACTTATTTCAGCAACAGAAAGCATTTTGCAACCTCCTGATACACTGATGGCCTGTGTGGCAGTTTGAGCCACATCAGAAATGTAAAAACCAATTTTTAGGCTTCCCCCACCCCTTCTCAACAATTTATCCTAACACCGGAGAGAAACTTTCAGGTCAGAGGCTTCTGTAGGGGAAGGGGGAAGTATATGCATTTATTTACACAAATAAATACTATACAAACTAAAGGTAACTATATATATATATTACATTACTATCAGTCAGTCTTTTCAAGTCCCTCCTTTAACTTTAGTCCAGGAGCAATCTTTAAGGCTGATATGTAACACAGTCTTTTGCTGTGGGAGTGTTCTGGGCTCCTGAACACTCCCTCCTCACCAAGTTCCAGCAGTTGTTTGTTGTAGTCTCTCCTCCTCATGAAGTCCGAGAAGAAAGCTTTGAGTCCTTGCTCTTCTGTTGCTGGTGATTCCTCCCTCTCGGTGTCTCACCTCGGTTCCTAAGCTGCTGTAGTGTAGCTTATCAAGCGTCCACATCCTGGAATCTTCCTTCCTCCACGTCAGTTCTCAGCTGCCCCCGGTCAGCTTCAGCAGGCAACTCTCGAGCTCTTGGCTCGTCTCCAATTTCGCCTGGGACTCTTCTCCCGAGTGCCGGGCCTACTTCCACGGCCCAGTCTCTTGGCTCAGCTTCAATTCTGAGCCTCTCCTCTACTTACAGTGGAGGGAAAGCAAAAGCCCCCCTCTACAGCTTCACTGTAGAAAAGGAGGGGGAAGAGGGCTTGGCTGCAAAGCCTGCCTCTCTCCTCTTACCTCAGGTGCTGTGAATCTCTTCCTTCACAGCACACACTCCAAATGTTGGCTCTATCTCTAGCCAAAGGTTGAGTTGGGGGGTCACAGGGTTCCCCTCTCCCCTCACCAGAGGGGAAGAGAGGGAGCCCAGCCACGCCCTGGCCTTGTCCAGCTACACGCAGCAGACACCAACAGCAAAACAACCAAGACAGAACTGCCAACTGCTTTGGGTGCTGTGATATATGATTTTGAGCAGAAGCGAACAACATGAGTGGTGATTGGTTCTCCAGGGAACACTGCCCTGGCACCCAATCACCTCTGAGCCCCTCGAACTCTCAAGAGGGGCCAATTTCAAACCATGACAGCCTGATACACTGATCATGACATCTGGCAATATATATAACGTACTCATCCTCACTTCTATCTTCTTGACTGTATTAGTGTGTCCAGAAGTTATTTCTATCTCATGTTTTTTTCACTGCACCAAGTCCTACAAGAAATAAGAAGGTCTTGCTAAGGAAAGTGATACCTTGGGCTATATACTTTGGGGCTTTTAAAAAATCATGTTTATTAAAGAGTATTGACGAGTGGCTGTGGTGATAGAAAAGATGATTTGTGAACATAAACCAGCCTGAATTGTTTGTTTTTACAAAAGTGACTGTTACTCTTGTCAGCATAAATCATAGGTATAGTTATGGCATGGGTTAGGGCCAGCAACATTTTAGCACTTGGCTGTCAGTCTTAAATTTCCTCTCAATTCCATTCAGTGCTGTAGTTTCAATTCCATGTGTCATACTTTTTTGTCCTCTTTATTATTGTAGTTCATAAAAAAGTTTCTGTTCATTAATCTTACATTTATTCATTCATTAATCTTTTCTCAGGAAGAGAAAAGACTTTTCTACACAAGTCAATTCCATTCACCTCTGGATTATCTCATTTTTCCTCCAAAATTTTCATTATTTTCTTAGCATTTCTGACACTGAAAACACCCAAACTAAATTAGCTGAGGGTTTCTGTGGGGATTTCTAGACTTTGGGTCAAGAATTATATCATAAAACATGAAATTATTAATCCATGGTCCAAAGCTACAGTCCAGAATCAGCCATGTCAGACATAAATTACTGACAGCTTCATTCTAGATTGTTCTTGGTACTTTTACAGCACTGTATTTGGTCAAGTCTTTTGGGACCTTATCACTTTATCTATTGAAGTCAAATGACAATCTGCATTTCATGTAGTGCTTACAGAAATAATAGCCTGATTGAAAAAATATTAGATGTAATTGTCTCAAAGGTACCTGGAAGTAAATGAGGGTTGAAACCCTTGTTACAGAATATGTATAGAATATGTATAGGAGATATAATGTGTTTGTTTCTTAATCTGTCCTCTGAAAGACAATCTTTGAAGATTAAAAACATACTTTATGTGTATTACTTGAAAAAGTCTATTTTACTTAATTTAAAAAGAAATATTGTCTGTTTTCAGAACACAGCATCAAATTTAATTGAACACGAAAACAGCATTTGGGTGTGAAAAAGCACAATCTGCAAGTCATAATGTGGCAATGAGTTATTAAAATCAACTTTTTTCTGTCACACTTCATGATGAGCAGTTTTTGTCTCCATGTTACACCATCTAATAATTCTGAATTAACTATTACAAAAATCGATAAAGCACCCTATGTAACATAACATGGATGTCCCAGTGACCAAGATTTATAGGGTAATTCTCACCTAAGTTGCTCATTCTTTCTCAAATGTAAATGCTACATCAAGAAGCTGATTTTCATGACTATCACTTGCGTTATGAGCTATGACTTTACATCTGTCCTTTTCATTATCACCATATCATTATGCAAATGTAGTTCCTGCCTGCTCCCATATTAGTGCAGTCTGCCTGTTAATTACATTGCAATGCTGTAATGTAAGCACCTCCACCTCAAGTTTCACATTTTGATTTGTATAACTTTGAACACATTATTGCAAACATTTATCAAAATATTCCATAAAAAGACTAAATGCATATTTATAATGTAACAAGGTCTTATGGCTGAAGCTGTAAATCCAACATGCCATCGCTGACAGTTCATGGACAGCGATTCAAATCATGGACTAGTACAGTCATGAATGACTACACAAAACCTGCTACATTCTACATATTGTCCCAGTGAAATATATTCTGTAATTAGACCAGCGGTGTCAGAAGCATCATTTTGTCTACAGAAGGCATGCTTAATTTGTATATTCCAGGTAGTGCTTAATTTTGGATTCACAGGCAGCAGTTATTAAACAATGGCATCTAATTTTTATAGCTCTGTTGTCTCAAGAAAGACTTCCTTTCAAAAACAGAACAAAACCAAGAAACATGGAGTAACTTTTCTCATTTCAAGCTTATTTTATGTACTAATTATGATTCATGACACATCTGTAAAGAGATCCTATTTCATATTATGTACTGTCAGACCAATGCTAACAATGGAGTATTTTGACGATTATTGCTGTGATGATAGATAACTCCAAGAAACTTGCTCTCATTATGTATATTACATCAGAATTGTTCCCTTACTGGAATACATCATCAGAACAATGTCTCTTTGTGTCATTCATCACTTCAGCAATGCAGCCTAGTATTATTCATCATAAGAAAAGGACACTTAAAGTCATACATCATCAAAACGATGGTCAGCCATGTGCAAGGAAAAAGCCTTTGTCAATATTGCAGGTGTGGTAAAGAATTTATAGGAAACCTTCTGATGATTTTTAAAGAAAATAAGTTGTTTGCAAAAAATAACTGTACTACCTAATGATATCTAATCTGCAGGGATTTAATATCACACTATTAACTCATGAAATAAACCAAGATAGCTCTTTGGAAATAACAGGAAATTTCTAAGGGAAAAAATGAAAATTATTTTTTATAGCGTAACTGTGAGTGAAAACAGTGTTGCAAAACAGAATAGGAAAAGCAAACTACAAAACTGAGTCTCCAACGCTGAGTCACTCCACTTGTCAGAATTCAGAAATCTGAGCAGTGTTTCCTATTGTTAGTATTTATTGTTAGGTTTCATTATTAGTCTTTAACTGATCCTCTGAATTAGTAGGTTTTCTGAAAGGACATTTCTTGAACAGGGACAGTAATAAGTCTGCAAATCTTTTTTTTTCAATAACTTAAATTTTATCACTAATTTGCACTGCAAAGACATACCTTTCCAGAATTATTATCTATGATGAGCGCCTTAAAGAATATGAAGTTTTTCCTCTTAAAGAATATGAAATTTGCCTTTGATAGTATCTAGAGCTCTGCTTTTGGAAAGAGAAGAATTCTTTTTTTTTTCTCCAGAATGTAACACTAACAGATGTTGTCATACACGGAAGAGACAGAACTAAACTGTGTCAGCACCTGCAAAATCTACATATTGTTATTTGGTAACCCGATGGCAAAATCTCAGTGATAACTATGCTGCTACCTTTGCTTCTTTTTCCTGGTATTCCTTGACAGTATGCATTCTGCATTAGAAAGTTGAACAATTACATCAGGAATAAGTTTCATTATTGTGCACATTATCTTATGCCTTTTGGCTGTTATTTGAATAGATTTACAAAATAAGTTATTAGCACATGAATATATACACTATTTGGGGAGTTCAGATTTATTTTAGTTTGTCACTGTTAGTGACAGTGATCTCAAGTTCATTTATTCTCCTGGAGTAAAATTCAACTTCAAAGAAATATTACTTCAGCCTTAGTGGTTTATGCTGTTTTGTCTGGCTTTTACCAGTTAACAACACTACATTTTGTACTAAGTCTAGCAAGTACAATTTACATATCTTGCAAGTTTGTGGCCATGTATAATTTATGTGTTCCTACAAACTTACTGTTAAACCCTTGAATATTACACGGACCACACAGATTACTTACTTAGCATAGTAATTAAAGTATCTCAATGTTGTTCCATCAGATCTAATGTTTAAATCATGGGGCATTATTGGAGTATTAGCTATGTGTTTGTAGACCCTTCATTCACTACTGGCTTTCTCAGCTTTAGTCTTAATGAAACACTCAGCTGAAGGAGTTCCACAGTAAAGACAAACACTTCAAAACTAGAGACTTACCTTGGGTAGTTTCCAGATTCTTCAAAGAACAGTGCTCCTCTTTAACAAGTGATCCAGATAATGTTTAGTGCTTTGAAGCCACAAATATTTAATGTCTCAGGAAGTAAAATAATTTTATATATTTTAATTGAAAAGCTCTTCAGGTGTTTTTAATGCTATTGAGCAGGAACTCAGCCATTTGCTTGAGAGAAGGTTGTATAACACAGGTTATAGAATTCAAAGTGAATATTTAAGTGTGTACCATGAGAGAGATTATCAGGGTTCTTTACAGAAAAAGGAACCCATTTGTTTTCATTATTGTTTAAGTCCCAGCACAGCAACAGAGCAGTGGGCTAGTGCAATAACATTTAGTTACAACATCTTTCTAAGGGAATTTGATCATAAAATATGTGGTATTGCATGTGTCAATACTTAGGTGTTAGGGTCACCTCTGACCATTAAACAGAAATTTCCCTTACGTTCTGCTTCTTTTGTTTTTTGTTTTTTTTTTTTTTGAATAAAATTCTGGTTTCACAGAACTACAGAATCATAGAAACAGAGAACGTTCAGGGTTGGAATAAATCTCTGGAGATTATCTAGTCCAACCCTCCTGCTAAAGCACATGCACCTAGAGCAGGTTGCACAGGATCGCACCCAGGAGGGTTTTGGATATCCCTAGAAAAGGAGGTTCAAGGGAAATCATCTCACTCTCCAGAACTACCTGAAAGGAAGTTCTGGTAAGGTGGGAGTCAGTCTATCTTCTACCAGGTAACAACTAATAGGATGAAAGGAAATAGCCTCAAGTGGCACCAGAGTAGCTTTAGATTGTATACTAGGAAAAATTTTGCCAGTGAAAAGATGGTCAGGCTGCCTGGGAAGTGATGGAATCGTCATCCCTGGAAGTGTTCAAAAGGAGTGTGGATTTAGCACTTGGGGAAATGGTTTAGTGGCGAATATGCTGGTGTTAGGTTAATGGTTGGATTTGATGGTCTTAGAGGTCTTTTCCAATCTAAATTATTCTGCGATTCCATGGATGTCATTTCCCTAACCCAAACCTCCTTGATCACAGGAGAGTAATTTTTTTCTGCAGACTTTCTCTTTTGCCTCCACCATCTGGGATTCATAGGGCTTGTCTTAGAAGTAAAGACTGAAGAAAAGAAGAAATTCACTAACTCTGCCTTTTCTGTATTCTTCCTCACCAGATAGTCACCTCATTCAGCAGCAGGCCCACATTTTCCCTAATCTTCCCTTTGCAACTGTTGTATTTGTGTTGTCCATGACATTCCTTGCAAGATTTAATTCCACATGGACTTAACTTTCTTTGTCACATCCCTGCATACCATGACATGTTCCCATATTCATTCCAAGAAGCCTGTCCCTTTTTCCACATTCTGTAAACTTCCTTCTTCTATTTGTTTTTTGCCAGAAGCTCCTTGCTTATACATGCGGTTCTCCTGGCCCCTTTTCCTGATTTCTTAGTCACAGGAGTACATTGCTTTTGAGCCTAGAGGAGACAATCCATAGCTTTCTTGGTCCCTCTTCCCTCCGGGGCTTTATTTCATGGCATTCTCCCACTGAAGATGACAAACCCAGCTATCCTGAAGTCCAGGATAGTAAGCTAGCTGTGCACCCTCCTTGTTGCCCTAAGAATCTTGTGCTCCATCATTTCATGGTTATTGTAGGCCAGACTGCCCTTGAGCTTCATATTCTCAAGGCCCTCCTTTTTGGTGAGTATAAGGTCCAGCATAGCTCCTCTCCTTGCTGGCTCCTCTATCACTTGAAAAAGAATATTTTCGTTAATGCATTCTAGGAATCTACTGGATTTCTTATGCCCTTCTGTGTTGTCCCTCCAACAGACATTGGGGAGGTTGAAGTCCTCCACGAGAACCAGGGATTGTGAATGTGAGGCTGCTTCTATCTGTCTATAAAGGGCCTCATTCACCTGGTCTTCCTGGTCAGGCAGCCTGTAGCAGACCTCCATTATAAACGGTAAATGTCAGCTGTTTCTGCCTTCCCTTTTATTCTAACCCAGAAGGTCTCAGTTGGTTCCTCATCCCTCACCAGATAGAGCTCGATGCACTCCAGTTGGTCAGTGACATAAAGACACCCCCTCCCTGTCTCCCCTTGTCCTTCCTAAAGAACCTATAGCCTTCCATTCCAGCGATAAAACTGTGGGGTGAAGGGAGGTTGTCTGGGGCTGCTGTTGCTCAGGTACTGGTTGTGAATTGGTTGGTTGGTGGTGAGCAATTGGGTTTTCTTTTGCATCGCTGCGGTTTTTTGTGTTGTTTCTTTTCCTCTTTACTACTTTTGGATGGGTTTGGGTTTGGATTTTTTCTGTGAGTTTTTGTGGTTGTTATATTTGGGTTTTTTTTTTTTAATTATTACTGTTAAACTCTCTTTATCTCAACCCACAAGTTTTCTCACTTTATTCTTTCCAATTCTCTCCCACATCCTACTGGATGGGGGAATGAGTGAGTGGCTCAGCGACTATTAGAGAATGGTGCATCTCCTGTAATACTTATGATGGCTGGAATTAAGAAGCCTTCGTTCCCTAATATGGGCTTTTTATTTTCAGAAATCAGTAAGGATTTCAGCAAATAGTGTTGGTGTTAGTAGAATATTTATTCTCAAAACAAATGAGGTAATTCCCGGGAAAAAAGGCAGATTAGAGAGTTTGGGGAAGAAGAAGAATGATTTCTTCTCAGAGAAGTTGAGCAGAACATCTGAAAAAAAATTCTGTCCAGTGGTGTCAATTCAGTAACCAAACTGATACAGAGAAAGATATGAAGATGCCAGAATGGAACACATTCCAGATACCAAAATGTTTTGTTTTTAAAGACATTAAGGCCTATGGAAAAACTTTTCTGTATTCCTAAGGAATTAACATACACTAATGCCTTGAATTTTATGACCATATGTTACAACAAGTACCAGAACAATAGCTTTCTAACAGCTTTCCTGTATCCACTATGTATCCAGGACCTACTTTGCCCAACAGGTTACCTTTTCAATTGTAAAGACTTAGTTGGGGTAAAAACATCAGTTACGTAAGCAAATAATAGTGCACAAAATGTTCTGTTTACCTTTGCTCTCTCATTAAGACACAATAAAATTTTATTATTTTAGGCCTTGGCTGTCATTAACATGTGTGCTTGCAATTTGCAGTAAATATTACTTTGCAAGAATGAATCATATATCATGAAAAGGATGTTCATCACTGGTCTAAAGTATATTGCTTGTTCATTAATTGTGAAAAAATCAAGAATAAAATACAGGGAAATACACGGCTACAGCTTGTTTTCAACTGTATACAGTTTAGAACATCAAGAATTTAAATACATTTCCTCCGACATTCCATTAGGCACTAGAAGTAGCTCTATGCCACATATAAACCACAAATAACATGATTCCTTAAACTGTCTTATGCTTTAATGCAATATCTATGTAATATCACTTAAAACATTGAGGAAGTTGTTTTTATATGAAATATAAAATAGATACATTTTAAAGTGGAACTATTATATTAATCAAGTAATATTTACTCATTTCCCAAATCTTTGTTTGCGAAGCCTAGCCATGAATTTACTCATTTAGAACAATATTCTTAAATGATGTGAGGAAAGGAAACAGTGTTTTAAAAGTTACTTTAATGTTGTTGTAGTTTTAGTGAGTCTAGAATAATTATGCTTTTATTTCCAAGTATCAAAATAGTGGGAAAATTCAGGAATAGCCATAATCAGTATTCAGCTATTGTTCCAATTCCCCTTTGTGCAACATTATTTATTTATCAAAAGAACTTTCCTGGCTAGTAACCAGGCAATTATTCATGTTTAAAAAAACACAGTTTTATTGCCGCTAGGAAGGATAAGACTATTGTGTAGATATCTAGCTAGCCCGCATGAAAAAAATTACAAATGTCAGTTCTGTCTTTATAATTTCGTCTGTGTAAGTAATTAAAGATTTAAGAATAAAAGGTCTAAGGTAAACCAGGTAGCTATAATTTATTCAGATATTTTAAAAATTTTTAATAGAAGTTCCTTACCAAAGTATGAGACTCAGAAAAATTACTATCTGATTAATACTGAAAACTGTTATAATGAATAAAATTAAAGACTAGGAATTTAAGAATTAGAAATAAATAAGGAAAAATATGCTGCTTTCTTTCAGAGTTAAGAGTATCGTTCTTCAAGAACAGTTTTTCAAGGTTGATAATGTGTAACTCTCAGAATGAAAACAATTTAATAGTACAGTGATTTCAGGGATCAGGACTGCTAAACATGTTTAAAGAAAGTCAGAAAAGAGGCTGTTCATGATGAGCAATTTTTGATATTGAATGCTGCAGGCCTTAAGACTGCAAAAAAAAAAAATAAAATGGGCCAGTACATTATTAAAATTATGTATCTAGAATGGCAACAAAAATTACATGGAAGTTATTATTTTTTTCTGCTTATATACACTGATAGCTTCTCAGTGGCTGAAAACACTGTGGAAAGAAAACTAAACAATTTTAAGGAGAAACCAACAAATAGTCTGATGAAATATGGGGCAGTCATAATCATGAATAGCATACTATGATAGATATAATTGAAAAGGGACTAGTAGTCAATATACATAATTGCTGTAAGTCCAGCTGTGAGATGACAATATTAAAGTTGAAAGACTTCACACTTAACAATCAAATATTTTCTCTTCCTCTACTGTCCATAGAGCTAATTTATTTTCAGGACCTTCCTTGTGTATGTGATGTTCAAGCAAAGTGTACTGCAATAATACATAGAGACATCTAAGAGATGGTAGGTCAATGCCTTCAAGAACAGATCTGCAGTACGAAATCTAGAAACTCAGTTATTCTGAAGGGCCCTCAGTATTACAATCAGTAGAGCTTCCAAGATGTTTCTGATGCTCTTGGGAAAGCATCATGGCTCTTGTGTACCTTTGCAGGAGTGAAACAAGGAGTGAATCTGTTCACTAGGTTACCTGGCAGCAGAGGTAGAAATATGGGGGTTTTTTGGTCTTTTGGTTTTAAGTGGCATTAAAAAAAATTCTTAAGGATCAAAATGAACTTTACAATCTGGGTCTGAATAATGCTTTTCTTTACAAGTAGACTAGACATGAAACTTGGATCTCATTTCCAGTCATATTTCTATACATAGAAAATCATGTAATAATTTTAAGAATTATTTTCCATGACTAAAAGTTATATGAAATATCTTTCAGAACTAGTGTCCCTTTTCTTGTTTCTCTCTGAAAGGAGAGAGATTGCCATTCATTTATTCCATATGTTTGACAAATTAATCTTGGCAACAAAACAGAAGTCTAGGAACACATCTTTCAGAGAAGTCGTCACTGCCGACAAGGATGTCCAACAAGTTCTTATTTAGAAAATTCCTTTCAGACCAATTACTTGTAAGGCTGAAGATGATAACATAGAACACAGCATCAGTGCTGGATGTTGTATCACTATCACAAGGCAGTGCTTCCTTTTGCACAATAAGTCTGCATGTTTACCTTAAAGAATGTCAATCATTCTATATTCAGACTGCCAATCAATTAGACAGCTGCAATGAAAAACTGTTCAAATACCTCACAGTAATTATTGCAGATTAGAAATGTTGCTTTTTTTTTACATACTCCCCCTTCATAAAAACTATAAAGTAAATGATCTCCCCTTCTTCATGAAGAACTGCCAATCTCATTGACTTTGGTGGAAAATCTAGTAAGCACTACCTTCTTCAGATTTACAAATTGTTGACATCACAGGTAAAAAATAATTGAATTTCACACTTGTAATCTGTGCAAGCACATGTAACATATCTCATATATCCTGACCACACCAAGAAAAACCATACAAGCAATGCAAAGATGATTCACTTGCATGCAGCAGCACTGTTATTCTGGTATCCTGTCTGTGTACGTACAGCTCAATTATGTCAGCTATCATTTCCCTGTCCTGTTGAGTACTCCAAAGGGGTTCAGAACCATAAGATCACAGCCTCAAAATATGTTTGACAGCACTCTTGATTCTATTTACTACTGGTTTGAAGCTTATAGCTCACATTAAATAACCCATAATATTTCTTCACTTTTATCACAAATTACAAAGAAGTTGCATTTATACTTAAGAGCTTTCCCATGTATGAGCTAGCTTCTGCTTAAGTGTCTTTTTTATTTCCATTGCACAATAGAAGACATCTTCTCTCCTAGATTTCTGTGGCTTTACTGGGATTGTTACAATTGTTTTCCTGAACCCATTCTATCTTGCTCCCTAAGTATTGTAAAGGTAGATGCTGTAGCAAGCATGAACACCTGCAAGTGTGCAGTTTGTGAACCTGCGTGTGGAACCCACTATTTCTTTTTCAGCCTTTCTTTACATATAGTTATTTTGGTAACTGGTTTCCTAGCTTTCTTTAAACTTTTCCCATAATCCCTCAGTAAATACAGGCTTTTCTTATCTACTTCCTGTTCAACACTGAGAACTTTTGGAACAAGCACTTTTTTGTATATTTTAACTATTGTATATTGATCTAATCCCAGTACTACGACTGCCTGATCATATCCTGTTCTATTCTTAGATGTCTCAACAATTGGTTACCGAAATAATATGAATAAGTTACTTTTCTTTTCTGCAGGCAAAGTACTGTTTCACACATTAAATAGCAATGTGCAACAATTAGAGGTACATCCCATATAAGAAGCAAATCCAAACTGCGCATTTCTAGAACTAGAAGGCATTTTCAGTTTGTAGCCTGCCTTCAAGAAAAACTCAGCCAAAGCTTCATACTAAGCACAAACTAAGTATTGTGCTGATGCCTGTGCTGAGGCTAAAAGAAAAAAAACTCAGAAGCAGTTAATAGAGGGTGAGATAAGGAAAGGGTTTAATTTGTGCCAAGGCATGGATGTTATAGGACGTGCGCCTGCTGTGCCTGTACAATTTTATAATACAATTACAATTTGCCTGTACAATTTTATAATACTGCTTGACCAATCCAAGTTTCGTCCATCCCGTTGCCTTTGCTCTGGTCCACCCCCTGGCCCACCCCTGGGAATTGGGTCTGTGGGCTTTTGGGACCACCTCTTCATCACCATCTTCAGAGCACAAAGGGTACACGGTCACCCAGTTCTTGACTGTGTTCTGTTGTTCAGGCCAAGATATGCATGTTCTCTAAACAGCATAGGCCTTGCCTTGACAAAAGACTAAACATTTCTACTGAATTCAGGGGTAGGATTGATATAGGGAGCATAGAATGGGGTGAGAGGGTTAAGGAATGTGTAAACTTCTTGTGCTAGAGGGTGAGGGAACAATCTATTTCTACTACTTATAAAACTTATAAAGTTTACAAAATTAGAAAAATAAGAAACTAAAAGGGTCTTTAAGCATCAGTGCATTGCTGTAACCATTATTCCAACATGAAAGAAAGCACAGATTTAACAGCCAGAGAAGAGAATCAGATCTTCCCTTCAGGTTAACTCTGCTGTGGGTATTTATTTTTGCAGGAATACAGGAAGGAACATTTTGGCCTAAGGAATTTGTATGAACTATATTAAGAGTACATTGAAGCATGTGAATTATCATTTTACCTGGCTATGATGACATTTTGTTGTTCTTAAAGGGAAGTAAGGTATTTTCACTAAATTATAATGTTCAAATAATTTGCAATAATTACTCTCGGTTAGTAGCTGAGTAAAGGTTATTCTGTAATAATAATGTATCTATGGTAATATGATAATAAGCAGGGATGTAATTTTGTTAGAAGCGATATGTGCTGCCAATAATAATTACACTCTCCAGTGTTAACCACTGTGATTAAGAAATTATTAGAAAACGCATATTTAATATAGAGTGTAAAATTCATGTACACTTGGTGTACATGAATTGATACTGATATTGGTATTGGTATTCTCTTGGAGCTTCCCATATTGGTATTGGACATCATGCCAGGATTCTTCTGCTAGACAGTCTTAAGATAAATGACACAAATAGCACAAAAACCTTTTTTTGTTTAAATCACAAAGTGTGACCTGTGACTTTCTCCCTATTCTATATATCTGGCATAAAATGAACGTAGAAAACATTTTTTCTTTTTGACATTTAAGTGATTTATAATTTTAGACTTTAGATTTTTGAAATGTGATTCACAGTAGTGATGGACCTGTGTCACTGACAAATCTGGTCCTCACAGCAGCTGTCAATCTCCCATATCACAACTACCTGTTTACCTTTAAAAGCCAGTGCCTGTTACCCTGAAAGAGGCAGTTCTCCTGTAGCCACATGCATTCACATCTGTATTTTAAATAATTTTTGTCTAAATTAAAATGAATATAGAATTTTACTGCGTTTATGGCATAAGACTGAAAATTTGTTGAGCCTTACAGAATTCCCTACCTGTGAGACAAAATCCTTCCTCATGTCAAATGATAAATCCTAGAAATGCTGGAGATTTGCACAGCTATAGAACCTTCACCCAAATCTTGCTTTTTCTGTTTCCATAGTAGGCCACTACAGACCACAGGCTGAATTGGTTTATATGAGATAGAGACCAAAGGGCAGCCCACTAACCAAGGTTTACAGCCAGCACTGGGAGCATTTCAATACGACCGGCTCTGAAATCAGATGCTAGCTATTCCTAATCCCTCTTGAATAAACAAACCCACTGATTCAGGATAGACATGCAACAATTTTACTCTCAGAGTGGGCTAGGGTAATTCATAGATTGTTAAAGAAAAAGTATCATAACAAAATACAGAATAAAAATAAATGCTGTGTATCCGTTTCTAGACAGTGCTGGAATTCCCATTAATAGCTTGGTCCTGTCAGCAGATTTGTCAGGTTGTGTAATTTACTTGAACATGCAAACTAGTCAAAGCTTTCTCTCATTTCTTTCCCAATGCTTTCCCAATCCCATAGATGATTTTGCATTAAATGTGATGTCAACTATGAACCAAAGAACGAAATCTCCCTTTTAGATTGCTTAGTATTTTGAATGGCTCCACGCAAGGCTCCCTTCCTCTCAGCTGCAAGACTTGCCAGGTACAGAACTTACAGGTTATTGAGGACTTCATACACCACCTGATTTATAAACTACTCATTATTGGATGCAAGAAGGGATTTAAGAATAACCCAGGGGGCTGTGACTACAGATAAACTCCAGACATCTTCAGGACCACCTGGAGATCACTCAAACCTTGCTGGACTGACTTTTGGTCCCTATACTCTAGACCATGAGATGAACTGATAAGGAATTGCATATGGCAGGGGGGGGAAGAAAAAAAAATGAAAGAAAGAGTCCTGCTGGACTTTCAGGGTTAGGCGTTTATCAACATATTGCCAGGCAAAACTAAGCCCTAAATGTAATCAAGATGAATGAACAAATTACAAAACTTCACACTAATCATACATCTTTCTCTCCTTAACCACTGGGTTATTCTTCCTAATTATTTGGTCAAACTCTCAAGACATCTTTCACAGGCTGGACTTTAAAAGGTTGCTTGGGTTAAGCAGTGAGACAAAAGCAATTAGAAAATCTTATAATCGTTTTGTTTTATCTGGCGCTGAGACACCAGGTCACTGTTAAGGAAAACCATTAAGAAATGAATTCTAGAATGTTTTGCTTCTTCACTGAACAGTTACAGGTAATTAATTTTGTCAGCAATGAAATATAGTAGTGTGCTTTATTGCCTTAACCTTTCAGCATTCTATCTGTTGGATAGCAACTACACCTTCTCCCTCAAATTAACAAGGCCATCAACAATAAAAACAATGAAATAGCTAGCCAGTCACATGTAAAATGTGGAAATATGAGATCAGAATGTTACGCTACTAAATTTTTGAGAATAGTTAAGACATTAATATTATGAAACATTGTTTTTATAGCAAAGTTTGTGGACATCAAATTCATGTTTTCTATTTTATTTATGGGAAGTATTTTTGGCACAATTGCTTTCCGTGGGGATGTTGCTATGTTAAAAGGCCCTTTTGGAGGTAATACTGCAGAAACTTCAGTTCAGTACAAAGCCTTGTATATAGTGTGTTTTTATGCAGAAAAAAATAGTCTATTTTAAATGCAAACCTCAAAGGCTCAGTGTATTAAAAACTTAGGATTTCTTGTTTACAGGGGAATGATATTCATAAAGATGCATTTGTCTGACACTAAACCTGTATAATATGGGCAGAATTTATCCCAGATGTGCCCCAATAGAGAAAGCTTTTGACCACTCAGCTTACTGTATACACAGAGCACCAAATTTTGTTGGGCTGCGGTTTTTTTTTTAGTAACACTTTTTGAAATTTCAGTCCTCCGGTACTGTCATTTGCCCTTAGTGAAAACAAAACTGTACAATAATCTCAAACCTTAACATACGACAAACCGAGGAAGTAAAGGTGTGACAGCATACAGAATTGGTAAATTTTGAATGCAAGGAAAAAACCTGATATTTGTGGATCCTTTTACTCTTCATTCTTAAACATTATTTTAATGCCATATTTATGTATAATCACAGTTTTAAAAGTGTTATCATAATTTATGTGCTTACAGGAAGAAAACAACAACATCCTCCTAAAATCCTGATAGAAACAACCATGTCAATCAATTAATCCAAGCAGTTATCAGACAACAGAAATGCTAAGCAGAGCTTTCTTAGTAAATAAGAATAAAAGCACTGAGTAAAATATATTACATTTTTTCAGAGAACTTATAAACTCTTCGAATGATACAAAGTCAAAGGATTTGGACTCTTCTGTGGCTAATTCATGATCTCAAGCATAAAATAAGTGTCTGTGTCTTTGTAGTTTTTAGTGCAAGAGAGCTGGCATACCTCTAAGAATGTGCTTTTTCCCATTTTAAAGCAATCTTCAAACTTGGAATGTTTTTCAATGCCATTTAAAGTAGAATAAAAATACTTGTCATCTTGCAGTTACAGCAGTTTAGTTGACTCAGTTCCCTGAATGCAAAGGTAAAAATAGTAAAAATTGCAGCGGTGAGAATATATTTTCCAATGCTCTAGGTTCTAAGATGGACAATTCACAATCAATTTTTAGATATCAGAGGTCTAGCAACTTTGTTATGTCTTAATAACTAGAAGAAGGAAGAGACCTTTTTTTCAGTAAGAAGGAATTACTCAGCCTGAAGCAGCAAAAGTAAAATATCCTATGTTCCATGAAGCAAACTTACCTTGAAAAGATTTCTAGTGAGAAACTGAAATTATTTTCAGGAGTCTCAGAGCACAAATGGGGTGTAAACCTTATTAACTTATCTTCAGTACCACAGGTCTCCATTATGGATGCAGCTCAAGTTAATTCTCTGAGAGTGAAATTCAGTTGTGGTAAAACCCTGAGGTATTCATTTCCCCAATTAAAGTTTTTATAATGATTGAAGGGTACAGACTCCAGGTACAGGGAATGTTAAAGAGCTTAAATCTTCCCTATAATCTGATGAAACTGTGCAGTGAAAATACCTCACAGTCTTTGGGTTAGAGATTAAGATTGCCTATCTTTCATTTGGATATAGCATTGTCACCCGTTGTTTAGAAATAACACCTGACAACATAAACACATGTGTTTTGCTTGTCCATTTTCAGATGGCATTAGTTTTCAAAAGTCATGAATCAAAAAGTAGCACAAATCAAATAGCATTGCATGAATCCTTTTTTGACCCCATGATATCGCTCAGATTTCATGGCCTGTTGTCTTTTTGCTGACCTCCTCTGCCACTCTTCCCAAAGCTCTGACCACTAACAGTGTGGTCTGACACTTTTGCAGCTCACCTCTCTTAAGCTTCCAGACATTATTTCAAGTACCCTTCACAAGTACCTTTCACCTGTTTTATTTTTAAAAAGCAATCTCATAATGAGGCAATTTGATCCTAAAAAATTCTTTCCATTCAAATTCGTATTGAGTCAAAGCCTTTCTGAAAGCCGTAAAGCGACTGACTCACAAATTCCTCCCCAACACACATATACTTCCCTGCCTTTGCCAGTGTTTTGTCTTTTGATGACATTCAAAAAGAAAGAAAATCTTTTCTCGCAGAATTTCAGTCTAATGCTAGAAATGTTGAAAACCCGAACAGTTTCCTCTTGTGACATTTCCTACCAGACTCACAGTGTAAAAAGACTGTGAATAGGGCAATATAGCTTCCATTAGTCTCTGAGGCTTACTCTTCAGACAGACCATATAGAATATTCATTAATTTTGTTAATGCTACATTTCTCTTGCAGATGATACTGTGCTAGCTATATGTCCCTGCATTTGCAAAGAGTTTTGCAACCATCCTTAATGCTAAGAGACACATCTCACTTTGAATAGATATAGTATTCTCAGTTTCCCTCAGTTTTAATTGACTTGATGTTTGTTCAGTTGCTACTGGAAACTGCACAACGCACAGGAGTAAAAAATACAAAGTAATATTGAGTTATGGCACATACTGCACCATCCAGTGAGCAGAAGTATAAAAAAATCAATAGCGATTAGTCATTATGTATATTAGATTTTGCCATTGGAATTCTTTAAGTATTTTTCAAGAGAAAGAATTTAATTACATAATTGGATTTAATGACTTGCCTGTTTTAGTTCTTGTGTCCTACTCATTTACTATCTTGCCTAGGATTATTAGAACCATTACTAAGAAATATTTGAGAAATTTATGTGTAAAATATGATATACAGCTCTCCAGACCAAATGCAACAAAACTGAATAGGGTCAGTAGGTGAAGAGGGGGAATTAACAATTTAGAAAATAAGAATTTCATTCTCAAAGATGATAACAGATACTTTTAAACAAAGTTATGTTTTTAAAGTTTTCTACATTCAGATAATTCTTGTCAGTCCCCATCTAAATGAAATGTCAATCTTAACATCTACTTATCTTTATCTTTCAATAAAGTGCTAGTGGCCAAAATTCACTTAAAAGGTCAAAGAACTTTAAGTAACTGGGAAGCAGCAAAAGAGCTTTATTGTCTCTGCTGTGTGGGTACATACCAACAAAACCACACCCATTCCCTCTGTGCACAACTGTACCACTTTATTCAATTACCTAACCAAAGAAAAGCATTCAAGGGTACACATCACTTTTTAGGTTGGGTCAGCACATGTGTGCTGCCTGCATTGTTTGCTCCTGTCTCGATAATTGGCAAAGTTGATAAACAGTTAAAGACCAGCATTGTGTAACTGAAAAAGGACAGGAAGAAAGAGGGAAAAGAGGACTACTATTATACTGCTTATGTTTTGTTAGTAAATCCGTAGGCTACACAGAGAAATTAAGGTTCTCACCTGACCTAGCACTCTGATAGTAATAGAATACAAGTAAGGCAGAAATGAATATATTAAACAGAAATTACACCAAGTGGAGAAAAATCTATTACTTATATTTTCTTTCCTATCCCCCCCACACAAAAAAATCATATTTATTTTCTTTTCACCAAATTTATTTAAAGAACAGCACTGTACCTATTTGGTGCCTCTATTAGAAGTAAGCAATTCCAGCTGCTGAGCAATGTACCAAGCACTGTGTTCTCTAAAGTCACAACACCCAAGGGAGATGCTAAGAAATATGCATATATCAGATATGCATTACCCTGCATTACCCTAAACTGTTTTATGAGCAGAGAAGTATGAAATGGCTTTTTTTTTATTTGAGTCCTCATGAGTTAGTTTCTATTTCAAAAATTATAGAACTATAATTTAAATTTAAAATAATTATTCCCTCTGAACAGCTTTTCTAAGTGTACAGTGTGTCATTTCCAGTGATCACAAATAAAGTAATTTTCTGTTTGGAAACTGTATCTCATGGATTTTTTTTTTATTTCTTGTAAATTAGATTATAAAACAGTCAGCAGAAACTAAGTGATTTAATTTAGTTCTATGTCTAGGTAGGAAGGGCTTTAGTATGCCTTGCATGAGAATCACCCCTTATTTCTCCTTTTTTCTGCCCTTAGATTGTAGCTTTTGCATTGGGGTTTACATTTACTTTATTTTACCCAATAAAATGCACACATTAATTTTAAAACCCAGTCACCATGCAACTGTCCCTGATCAAAATGGGCTCTAATCAGTGTTGAAAACATTATAAGAAGAAAAGAAAAAAAAAAAAGTGAATTTGAGTGAGGCCTGATGAAAACTGTACTGTTACCACAGCCAAAAAGGTACTGGGTGACCTTACTACGCTGGAGAGGATGCCAACGGAATATGTTTCCCCTGGGAGTCCTCTACCACTTCCTTTCCCAGACATTTAATTTCTAGAACTATCTCTTTCCCTTTCCCCCCCCTCTCTCTCTGTCAGTCTCTCTCCTTTTATTCAACTGATCTCCAAAAGTAACTTCCATTGTTTGAATCAGTGTGTGATATCAGCTATGTAACTCGTGGAGGAATCTTTACGAACATGAACATTTTTCATGATCCCTTGTTCCAAGCTTAGTGCAACCTTGGGGTGCAAGAACTAAATTACTTTCAAATTAAACTAAGCTTGAAGTTAATGCACCTAATACCTGCCAGGTGTTCAGTCCATGGGACTAGATTAGAATTAGACCTATATATATATATATTTATATATATATAGAGATGCCTCAGAACTTTTTGGGTTTTTTTAACTTTTCTAGATTTTAGAAGTAGTTGTGTAGTGAATGTAGATTTTAATGTAGCTGTAGTTAGCTCACCCTTTAGCACTGTAGTTTACACATTTATTCAACCCTGTTTCTGTCATTCCATATCAATCCCTCCAAATTCCGTTAGCCTGTTTAGACTTCCCTCAAGGTAGGCCTTCATTCTGTTTAAGAACATTTAAACCCTGGCTTGAAGAACAAAATATCCCACAAAGCGACCTTCAAACCCAGAACTTTGGCGGAGCTCCAAGGACTGTGCATGCTTCGAGGAAGATGAAGATGAGGAAGAGGGGGTCCCAGAGCCCCCTGCCTCAATTTCCAGAGGGATGTGCTGTGGGGAGGATCTAGGGGGTGGATAAATCTGGAATTGGTTGGGATAATACCTTAAATTGTGAAACACCATGGACACGGGAGGCGCGTCATGTGTCTTCCCTGAGCCTCAGGCCTGAGATTAAAGGACCTATTCTCTTTATCTTATGTTATACACTAAGTTGGCTTGGAGTCATTTTTTTTCTGCAGTCTCTTAAGGCAACAATATATATATTTATATATATTTTTATATATATTTATATTTGATAATAATAATATATATTTAAAAAATAAGAAAAAGAAGATGTGAAAAATGGGTAGTGTAGTCATAGGCCCTCAGCAACAGTTGTATCACTCTACAAATTAGTCTTAAATCCTTACCAGCGCAGATATACTCAGTGAATCTAATTGCCAATCCTAATATAAAAGAAGGAAGGTAAGGTCTCATGAGGTCTGGAGGTGAGGTTTCCAACAGAATCATTCTTTACAGAAGGGGAGACTGAGGAATTGTCTCCAACTGGTTTGTTACTATAAGAGGATTTAAAATGAGCTGAATAGTGACAAACTGCCAGGAGCAGATGGTATTCACTCAAGAGCTCTAAAAGAACTCAGATGTGAAATTGCTGCCGTGTACAGCTTGTCATTTAAGTCATTCTCCATACCAAGAGGTAGCAAATGTGACACAATCCGATAAAAATCTCCTAGAAGAGATCAAACAATGATAGCCCAGGAAGGGTGACCTTCATACCAGGCAGATCAATGTCATAAAGGATAGAATGAAGAGATATGTGTATAAACAAAGTATTCTGGGAAATATTTCCCTAAAAAAAGAGTAGTCTTGCCTCCTATATTTTTACTCAAAGAACAGGTGTACAAAGATACTGTGATCAATGGAATGTAGTTGGGTTTCGAAAAGCTTTCAGAAAATTGTTTCACTTAAAGCTCTTAAGAAATTAAACCACCATGAGATAAGAGGAAAGTCCTTTTGAATTCATAATACTGAGGAAAAAAAGGAAAATGGTGGTTAGACTTTAGGTCAGTGAAAGGGTTTCCCAAGGAGGCATACACACTCTGTGATGCTTAACAGATGCGTGAGTGGTCTTCAAGAAGTGGACAAAAGTGAAGCAACAAAGTTTGCTGATGATTTAAAAGTACTCAGAATATATTCCATATCACTAAATAGAAAATAATGCAGACAAAAATAAATCTGACTATTCAATCACAATAACACTGACTAAATTAAAAACTAACTTTTAGTAAAGAGATTTCAAAAACCTCATGACCAGAAATATTCCAATAACTGCTTATCAGAAGCACAACTGCTGAAGTTAAAACCTTTTCAAAAGCAATAGGAGCATGAAACTGGTTAGAAAGCTGGAAGTACTAGTTAAGAATTAAAGAGAAAATAACTTCTCTGCAAGCTACATGTGGGTGCTAGACAATGGCTAGAACAAAAATAAAGAGGTAAGAATTATTAGAAAAATCATTGAAAACAAGGCAGAAAATTACTTATCTACTATTACTCTCTTGTCAGTATTTAGAAAGCACAGAAGTGGAATAAAAAAAAATAAAGTCTGCTTTTTACAATGTTATTAAGTTGTGCAATTAACCTCTACAGAACAGAGTGGAGATCAAAAATATGAGTTCCGAGAGAATTAGATTAAGTAATGTGGAGTTGGTCCATCAGTGCCTGTTGCCTAGGAGACCTAGGAGTCGTCTTGGCCAGCGTGGGGAATTTTTTAATTTGCTACCAAAATAATTTTAAGATTAGGTAACTATTACCTACTTTGCTTTAGCTTTTGCCTAGCTTTTTATAGTAATTTGAGGTAACATAATGCTCCATATATATATATATACATACATATATGTAGTTTTGTAACTAGTAGATAGTGGCAACAGGTAGTTATTTTGCGTAGAATAAACTGTCTATGACTCTAGAATAAAATACTGCACCAGGGAGTAAGAGCATGTGATGACAACAGAGGCCTTGGAAATGTAATGGATGGTACTGTGGCCTCATAGCTATTAATAATACACCAAGGGTCAATTATTGGTCAACAAAAGAATGAAACCTTAGAAATTGGATAAAGACAGTTTTAGGACCAAAAAAATAAAACTCGTATGTAAAACATACTACATGAATTAACAAAGACATTGCAGACCAGTGCAGAAAGAACTAGAGTTGGAGCATGTTTTCATTTTGGGGTTTATGATTTCATATAGAGCACATAGACATGTCCCCTTGAGTGAGGAGGAAGAAACCATAAAAATCAACATCACTCTCATATTAATGGAAGAAAAAATTTGTATATTATAATGTTCATTCAAGGTCAGTTTTATTTTATCTGAGACTTAAAGTATTATGAGCCTTCAGTAGGGTCACTACCACTACTAGAAGAGTGGGCATAACTGTCTCAGTTCTGCAGATATGACTCACAGCTATAGGTTTATTGAAATCTCTCCTCTTGCAGACTAAGTCTGAAATTAATGTAATAACAAACACTGAATACAGATGCCATGGTTTCACTTAACAGAGGAAAGATGTTAATAGTAATTTGAGCATGCCTCTGAAATCTGAATTTTACAAGGAAAAAAATAATGAGAGCATTTGCATAGTGCATAGAAATACTCTAGGACCACAAGGCATTTTTCACAGAATAATGAACTAAATGTCAATTTCTGTGTGAACTACAGAAAAGAGCTTCTTGCCCCAAAATGTTTAGCAAAATGTGGGGAAGAGGAGAGAACCATAACTTTAAATGCCAGTTTTTGCACTGAGCAAAACTATATAAGGAGTGTGCATAAAAAGTATAGCATTTGTACAGAGTCAGACGATGTCCAAGAACTCTTAAAGCCTAATGACATGTTTGAAAAATAGTTTTACAACATGAAATGAACATAAAAATAGGTCAATCAATTTTTAATATTTCAAAAGCCACATATTAAAATAGAATGGCATGAAGAGGTCTGATTTATGAAGTATAGTGCAATCATTCTTTGAATTTTACATTAATTTCTGAGCTCCCGCTGTGACACAAGTCAACTAACACCAAAATAAAATGAAGACAGCTTACACTTTAGATCAGAGTAGAACTTACTATTTTTTCAATAATATTGTCTTAGTTAACGTATAGCCCATTTTATCAATCAATCTCTAAGCCCTTTACTAAGGTAGTACTCATCCTGTTTATAGTAAAATGAAAGACTGGAAGTATAATCCCAATTTTATGAGTCCAGCTGAGCTGGTTTGTTACTTAGAGACAGTCTCCTGGGGGAAAATATTCCATATGGAACTCTTAAGTTGCAAAACTACATGAAGCTGCAAAGGGTGATAGCTTTGCTTATGTGTACGTAGATGGTCCAGTTCTATCTTCAGATAGATAACCACTATTATATAATAATCATTTTCAATAGCAAACTGAGCCTTGTCCAGCCTTTCTCTGTGCTCAATAGGGATTTTCTCATGGAGCAATCGCAGGCAATGCCAAAACTCATTATGAGTCCTGGACTATGGCCATACACAAAATCTTTCAGTAATATCTGTTCAGGCTTTTAAAATGTATAAATAAACAGGTAATAGGTGGATAACCACTGTTTCTAGTCTAAATTAGAGCTATTACTGAGATTGCATCATACAATGAGGAAATGCCTCCCTCTCTGCGAAGTGTCTGGGTTAAAGATGTTACAGTTCATGAGATCTTACTCTGGAAGACAGTCTGCAACAATGTGTATGTGAAACTAAAATTAAAAAAAGTCAACAACTCAATAGGTTGTAGGTTTTTATCCATCCAAATACTAAAATGTGAGAAAACTGCATAAAAAAAATAAAAGTGCCTTTGGCTGGCAAAAGAAATTGTATTTCAGGTTCCTGCATGTACTTTTTGATAGAGCTAAATCTTACAAGTAGTGCAGAGTTGCAATATGCCAACTATGCGGCAAGATTATATGAAAACTAGGATGGCTTCACTTGAATGTATATAAGCCAGAAGTAATAAGCCAAAAAAAGGGGAACTTCAATTTCACGACTGTTTCGTAAGATATAATAAGAGTTCAATTCAAAGAAATTTCTAGGTGCCTTCGTAGGTATTGACAACAAATTTTTAACATTACATGATATCATATGGAATGCAGTCAACAGTACATAATTAATTTACTATTTTTTCTTTTTCACGTTTCCTGAAGTGAAGTTAGGACATATTACTCAACTTCTGGAACATTCATTGAGTTGAGGGCTTTTTGTGAATACTTAGCACATCACTGCCTTGGGGACAAGCACACACATGTGACAGCTACTGAGTAGTGTCATACCTTTGAGACTTAAATCGAGAGTTCTCTGGATGCTACAAAGGCTCTTAGTCTTACCACACTGTGCCAGACTTGAACACTGCCCAGCATCAGGATCTATATACCAGTTATCTTCTGGTTGAAAATTTTCATCGTCTTAAATCTCATTGCTGGATGGGAATTTACAAACTTTTGATTCAATCCACAAATACCAAGGAAAGTAGATTATGCTCCATGGCTTAGTCATGCTATCGGAAACCTGTTTTGGCTACAGTAGATAACTCTTTTGCTTTTCTTGTGTGTATTGGAAAAGAATAAAAACTAACTCTAATCCTACCTTCTATATAGTCAAAAAGAGCTCACTAGAGATTCACTGCTCTTAATTGCTGAAACACAGATATGACCTGCTCACACTATAAATCAATATAAATTGCACCTGATAATATAAGACTATTTTCCAACACTGTTTGGAATTAAGACAGAAAGCTGCTGTCAGCAGCATTTTGAGTCCTGCTGGCTTGGATTCATTAACTTTAAGGCCATTCTTTGACAGGTATAGAGTGGAGTATGGAGGCTGGGAAATAGCAGCAAACCTCTTGGATCCCAAAGGGAAGAACAATCTACATTAAACAATTTAATTGAGGGAAAAGATGCATCCAGTTATAAGCAAAGTTGAGATAAAAGAGCAGCTTCAGTGACTGAAGCAAAGTTGAGATGGAATAAGTTTAGTTTTGCTAAGGAAAAACAAAAGAAGTCAAAGAAGTATAGAATCATAGAATCATAGAATCAGACGGGTTGGAAAAGACCTCCGAGATCATCAAGTCCAACCCTTGATCCACTACCACCGTGGTTACTAGACCATGGCACTAAGTGCCACATCCAATCTCATCTTAAAAACCTCCAGGGATGGAAAATCCACCACTTCCCTGGGCAGCCCATTCCAATGTCTGACCACCCTCTCCGTAAAGAATTTCTTCCTAATATCCAACCTAAACCTCTCCTGGCACAGCTTAAGACCTTGCCCTCTTGTCTTACTGATAGTTGCCTGGGAGAAGAGCCCAACCCCCACCTGGCTACAACCTCCTTTCAGGGAGTTGTAGAGAGTGATGAGGTCTCCCCTGAGCCTCCTCTTCTCCAGGCTGAACAACCCCAGCTCCCTCAGCCTCTCCTCATAGGACTTGTGCTCGAGTCCCTTCACCAGCCTTGTTGCTCTTCTCTGGAGCAAATTAATTTAAAAAATTTCTGTTCTCATTTGATATGCATACACCACGGCCACACTTCAGCAGGAATTACATACACAGCCACACAGGAATATCTATTTAAGAAATCAAGTCACAATGTTGAATCTACAAGAAATAAAGATCCAACTAAAAGTCCACTGGGATCCATGGGGGTAGTCCATTGACATTACAGGTCCAGAGTGCAATTCTGTTTGATATAGGTAGGGAATTACAGATTCATAGACCATCCTGAGTTAGAAGGGACCTACAGGGATCATTGAAGTCCAAATCCTGGCCATGTGCAGGACAACCCCAAGAATCACACCATGTGTCTGAGAGTGTTGTCCAGAAGTTTCTTGAACTCTGTCAAGGCTGGTGCCTGTTCCAGTGCCCAACTGCCCTCTGGATGAAGAACTTTTTCTTAATATCTAATCTAAATTTCCTTCATGCCTTAGGTCACCTCCTCCACTTACACTCATGAGAAAGTTGCGGACTAGTATGAGATCTCCCCTCATTCTCCTTTGAGTATTATTTTACTAGTACGCTCAAAAAAATTGCAGCTACATACAATCTATTTTCAGAAAGTATATATCAGCTAGACAGAAATATTCAGGTATCCATTCTTTTTGTTGTTATATCTATTTCAAAAACGTTTTTAAGTCATAGCTGTTCTGCTGATTATGTTATTTTATTCTGACTGCTAATGTAATCTATAACAGCCTTGAAACTGCTGTAAAACTTACCTGGTAGTCTGTGGTGGGTTTCTGTGGCTAGATTTTGGTAGCAGGGGGGCTACAGGGATGGTTTCTGTTAGAAGTTGCTAGAAGCTTCCCTTGTCTAATGAAGCCAATGCCAACTGTCTCCAGGACAGGCTTCCTGCCGCTGGCCAAGGTCAGGCCAATCAAGAGTGATAGTAACGACTCTGGGACAACATAGTTAAGAACAGAAGGTTGTTGCGCAGATGAAAAAAAAATTCCAGCCAGGGAAGAGTGGAGTGAGAACCTGTGAACAACAATGTAGACACCAAGGTCAGTGCAGAAGGAGGAGGAGAAGGTGCTCCAGGTGCCAGAGCTGAGGCCCCTGAGCAGCAGCAGAAACAACAACTGACCGTAACCCCCATTCCCATCCCCCTGCATCACTGGGGAGGAGGAGAGGGAACATGGAAGAAAAGAGGGGTGGGGGGAAAGCATTTTCAAGATTATTTTACTTCTCATTCTTTTGCTCTGACCCTTTTAGTAATAAATTCAATTAATATCCCCACTTTGAGTCTGTTTTGCTCTTCATGGTGATCAGTAAGTGACCACTCCCAGCTCTTATCTCAACTCATTAATCCTTTTCTGGTTTTATTCTCTCCTCTGTCCAGTTCCAGAGGGGAGTGAGAGAGCAGCTATAGTGAGTAACCAGTGTCCAGCCAGGGTCAACCCACTACATAGTCAAAAAAAAATGGCTAATTCTGTCCACCAAAGAACATCAGGCTATGGTTGAAATTTGGCCACAAACCCTCTCCTCTGACCATGCTCTATAAGCTAAGGATTGACAGGGTCTTTATCACCTGAGAGTACCTTCCACCCTGGAGGAATTCCCAGGGACCAGATTGGGCTGCCAGTTCCTTCTCCCTTTGGCTCTGCCAAATTTCTAGAGGAGGAATTCACAACACCTTTATGTAAATGCAGGCTCCAGAATTCTGCTATGGTGGAAACAAAGGATAAGGTAGAACAAGCCTATTTGAAACTCTTCACATTTTATCCTTCCATCCTTCTCATTTTGATATTCCTTATCAGTAGCTTATTGCTACAAGCATAATTCTCTATACTCTTCAGTCCAAATGCCAAAAAAATCCATTTCTTTACATTCTGATGTGTAGATAAGTGGTTTAGACATCAAAAAAAAAACAAAAAACAAACAAACAAACAAACAAAAAACCCAAAACAAAACCAAAAAAAAACATCAACCAAAAAAACCCATACAACAACAAAAACCATATTTCCTATCATTCATGGGGTAAACTTTCTGCAGTACCTATAGAAGTTAGTTGGAGGGTATCTACATGGAACATACACATAAGAATTCCTCAAACATTCTAAAACTTCTCTTGTGAAGTTTGCATAATGCTTCTCACTTCAAGCATGCAAAATCGAGGCTAGATTTTAAAAGGTTATTTATATCTTTATTGCCCTCTATTTGTTTCCTCGCTTATGTGTGGAGAAGTATGTATTAGCATTTATTAAATAGTTATATTTTGCAGTTTTGTAGATTATATGGCATTTTTATGTCCTACAAATCAACCAAAATATATGAAAAGACTAAGGTTAAAAATAGCAATAAACGGTGACAAAGCTTTTTAAGATCTATATAAACTGATTTTTCAAAAATCCACATAATTTTTTGTGAGTATTCTTTCTGCTTGAAACTGTAAGTATTAATTAAATTCTCATATTTTATGCAGCTTTCTATATTATTTCCTGCATCTCATCTTTTGCCAAGGAATAGCAATAAAATTTTATGCATTTTTAAAACTTATTCTTCTATTAGTTTAAAATCTCTTCCAAAAGGCTAATTTATAAATGGGAAAACAGCATCTGAGAACTTAAATTGCTTTAAGTTCATGATCATGAAAAAACTTCAGTTACAGGAGGAGAAAATAAATACACTTCTAGTTTCACAGTTTATCAAATATCATGCTACACTGCAGGACAAGGCTAGCTAATGACTTCTTGAAGTCATTTCTTTAGAATAGGTATCTGAAGTTTGCAGTACCATTGCCCACACCCTAGATGTTTAGGGTTTTTTTCTTTTTTCCTGCAGTCAAATTGTTCTTGGAATCATCAGATTTCCCTTCTACCCTACCAATGTGAGGTATTTCAAATTAAAAGTACTCACAAAAATCTTCACAGCGTGACAAATCTATAATCAACTAAGTGATTTTCAGACCCTGAGACACTCAGAAGTACTCAGTACATCACCTTAGAAATGTTAATGATCATCATTAGGGCAGACAATTATTCTAGTACATGCTCTGCAGTCTGGGAACTGTTGAATGAGGAGTTTATGATCCTTATTAGACTTCAGCACATTTTTCTTCTTGAAATTTCCATAACTTTAGAAAAAGCCTGAAAACTAGCTCAACAGGCCTATGGTTAACCTTGTAAATGATGGAACTTGCTTTTGAGCTCAGTTCTTCTCGCAAATTCTTATTTTCTACACAGATTTTACATCTGATTAGTATTTCTTTAAGGGGAGTTGCTTTCTTCAAATAATCCAAGAAACTCGATGGCACTATGTGTGTGACCTTAGAGGTTTATCAATAAATTTATTTTTTATATTATAAATATTTTACAAGTAGATACTGCATTGTTATCAGAAAATATTTTATCTTACTCTGTGTTCATTACTGCTGTAATGATATGCTTTTACACACATGCTTTAGCTTTGATAGCTCCTTTTATATTTAGTCCACTAAGATCCTGTATCACTTATTCTGTTTAAGCTTGCACAAAACATCTCCTTTTCGTCGAGATTTCAATTTCATCAGCTTTAAGAAGTTCTTTTCAGAATGATTATGAAAAGCAGTTTATTATGTTTCATATAATCAATAATCATCAAATAGCTGGAAAGATACAAAATGTTTTGGTGCATAATGATTGACAAATGTTTTCTAAGGAGAATTTTCATCGTTAAGGGAGCCATCCAACAACTATAAACTATTGTGGTTTTCTTTAATGTGATTGACAAAGTTTCCTTCCTCTTCTGTTCTTCTGGAACTAGGTTTTTCAGTAATTTTGCATCACAAAATTGTTACTAATGAAAGACTTAAACACACTAATTCACTATTGCATCTTTACCCATGTTCATCAAATGGATTTAGACAATGTACATAAATGTCTGCTATACTAGACTTTCGTACTGCTTCATACACATCATTATCTTCCTAGAGGGGTGGTTGATATTTCAGGCCCGTCAGTGTTTACGAGGCATTTGGATACTGCCCTTAACAAGAACTAACTTTGGGCCAAACCTGAATTGTTCAGGCAGTTGGAAGAGTTTTTTTATATCTTAATTTAACAATGACTGAGTGCTAAATTAGTACTTCCTGAGTACCACTGTGGTATCTCTTTAATACAAATAATAGGCAGAAGCAAACTATAACAGTTTAGCTCTTGTAAAATGAAGTACCAGATGGCTATTTTATTTGCAGAAAAAATAATTTTGTACAAAAACTGTTCATTGGGATTTTTTTTAAACCAATGTAAACTGAAAGCCTCATTGAACAGAACAGAACACTGGTGCATGTATACAGAGGCACTATGGTATTATATCCTTGCAAAAGTATTTATAGAGTGATCTTGAAAGCCTTCTCTGTTGTCTAAAACCAAGGCAGAATTTCAGCCTATCTCCACAGATCCAGAAAGCTCTCAGTCTAAGGAGTATTCAGCTCTGAAGATGTCTTTTTACGGGACACTGACAAGGTGCAACTCCTCAGCTGAAAGAGGATTTAAATTCACTGCTGAAATCCATATTACACACAGAATTATCTTTCTTTCTCTCACAGGTACTAGAAGCACCTAGCCTTGCCAGTGTGCTGTAAGGAAACCTCTGCACAGATTTCGTTTCTCCAAGTCATCCCAACAGTGTCCAAGCACCTATCTGTAGGTCTTTGGGGGCAATCTAACACCTGGGCAGCCCCTTCAAAATCACGTCTAAAAAACTTGATATTTGATTTATATTTGATTTTGATTCATGAGGTTTATAGGGGTGGGGGAGGGATATTGTTTGGGGGTTTCCCCCCCTCCAGTACAGTACTTGTATTTAGGTTCTGTCCTGTATCAGCACTAATGTTTTAATGATAGATTTATACTATCACTACTAACATCTGGCAACTGGCTAAATTGCTTGATCCTCTTTGACTGACAATTTTGAGATTCTTACAAAATAAAGGTTTTAATTGCCTAACTCTAAGCCAAGAGCTTGTAAAAATAATGAGACCCATTTGGACGATACTCTCGGGTGTCGCCGGGACACAGAGATTTCTGTGAACAATTTTTCCTGCACTCTGTAGGCCTTGCTTGCCATGGAAGTGACAAGTGTGTATTGTTTATACTTATAGACTGTGTGAAAATATGTGATGCTTATACTTGTTAGCTGTGTGTCTAATTATAAGGTTTGAGAACATAATATGTTTATAGAAAGAAAACCTTGAGAAACTGAAGATAATGAAACACCTGCAAATTTAGTAAAACCCTAAAAGCAGATTAATTAGAAAGAGGTTTCTATGCCAAGGATGATTTCAGAACGCGTGGACAGAACATCAGGTCCAATGAACTGGAGACATGAGACACGTGCACAGACTGAGCTATCCAATCATCTTATTATAAGCATGTGCCCTGAGCAAACTAAACTATATAAAAGTTAACTGATTTAAATAATAAATTGGACATTGCTTTGATCACATTGGTCGTGTTGCTATGTCTCTGAGCCTCCCCATCGATACTCGGGCACATGGCGTGACTTTTGGGGATGGTCCTGTGCAGGGTCAGGAGTTGGTCTCCACGATTCTTGTGAGTCCCTTTCAACTCAGCAGCTTCCGTAATTCTGTAATTCTGTAATATTAGAGTGAAAAATATTTAGATTATATTGAAGAGGAAAAATACTCAGTATAAAAGAGTGTTATAGACAATAAATTGCAAGAAATTATTACACTTTCGAGGATTTACCCCTGCAAAACAGAAAATACTGATTTTGTAAGATACAAGAATTTTTCTCATTCCATAGATTATACAAAAAAAAAAAAAACATAAAGACAAGCAGATGTCAATCTGTTTAGAGACAAATTTTAATTTCAGAACTAGATTTCACTACACCATAGAAATAATAGAAAATGGGACTGGAAGGGACTTGACAATTCACCTGATAAAATTTTTAAGAAGGGATTCCATTTTCACAAGGCTTTAGCACACAGATGAACCCTATAACAAATTGCAGATACTCCGAATTGTTTAGTATCCATTGCATTAATCTCCAAATTTTCAACAGCTCACTAACCAACGCAGTGAGCTCTCTGAGAATTTAAGCACTTATCTGTCACCCAAATGGAAATAGAGCATGCTAAAGAAACTGGCCTTTGCTGAGTGCATTGAATGCTTCTGCAATCTTGTCATTAGTGCTTTTATTAGGATCAGGGCTTTGAACTCTGCTTTGAAGTGAGTGGGAAGCCAACACAGTCTCAAAGCAAATGTTCACATCAGTCTTTGTTGCTAATGAGGCATGTTCTGTATGCTAAAAGAGCTTGTGATTTTTTGGTAGCTATTGCCTCCAAACACAGATTAAGTTAAAGAAGTGCAGGCTGAAACTGAGGAGTACAAAAAACAATAACAACAAAAAACAACAACAAAACACACATACACAAAAAAATCCCAACCTTTCACTATTAAAATTGAGCAAGCAAGTGAACAATATCCACACACTTGCTAACAATAGCTGTCTCCAGTACAGTGTGAATACTGGGCAGTTGATAAGTTTTCACAAAACATAATCAAGTACATTGAATTGAAAAATCAGTTATATTTGGAAAAATTTTTATGAACAGTTATACCCAGAAAAAGATTCCTCTAAATCATACTCCTTCTCCTTCTTACACTAGAGAGGGAGATATATGAAGCAATATTAGACCAGAGTCTGTACCTGGTGGTATAGAGTGGTCTGTACCCAGTAGAGGGAAGAAATAGTCTGTTTTATTCTAAACTGAAGTTGTCCCTGTAGTACTCTAGCAAACAAGCAGTGGTAATGTATAATTTGTAATCTTGAAAAACAAAGTTGCTTCAGGCTTTTTAACATGGCTCAGAGTAGGGAAATATTTAGAAAAGGAAACCGGTATTTTCCCAACATTTGACAAGACCTTTTATTGAATAAACTATTATTAAATTAGAGCAAACAAAATGTTTTGATATTTTATGTAAGAACTGTACTAGACAAAGCATAATTTCTGAAAGATAGAGAGTAAATTTATCATCCCGACACAAACAATCCTGGGTTTTAACTGTCATCACTGACAGAGTGTTTTGTGGTCTCCAAGACATAATGGAGATATTTCTGATATTAACAAACTACAACAGCATTGAGAGAAAGTTGACAACGTACTTCTATTTTTGTGTTGCAAGTGTTTTGTTTTTCCAGAAGGTGTGCAAAATATAGGAAATTACTAGTTTTTTAATGCAGGGTATTGATTAAAATTATTTTATTTTATTTAAGATCTTAGAAATTATTTTGCTTTCATTTGCAAATTTTACTTTTTTGACAACACTATTGAGTGGGTCCATTCCTGAGGCTGGTGCATGATAGTGATATTTCCCATTTATTGGAAAATCAGTGGGTGTAGTGGGTTTCTGTGGCTGAGTTTGGTAGCAGAGGGGGGCTACAGGAGTGGCTTCTGTTAGAAGCTGCTAGAAGCTTCCCTTGTCTAGTGGAGCCAATGCCAACTGGCTCCAGGATGGGCTTTCTGCCACTGGCCAAGTTCAAGCCAATTGGGAGCAATAGTAACGCCTCTGTGATAACATATTTAAGAACAGAAAGTTGCTGTGCAGAAAGAATTCCAGCCAGGGAAGAGCGGAGTGAGAACATGGGAACAGCAAGGTAGACACCAAGGTCAGTGCAGAAGGAGGGGCAGGAGGTGCTCCAGGCACCAGAGCTGAGGCCACTGCAGCCCGTGGTGCAGACCATGGAGAAGCATCTGTGCCCCTGCAGCCCATGGAGGACCATCAGGGTGCAGAGACCTACCTGCAGCCCATGGAGGAGCCCATGCTGGAGCAGGTGAATGCATGAAGGAGGCTGTGACCCCGTGGGAGGCCCAAGATGGAGCAGTGTCCTGCTGGGGACGTGCAGCCTGTGCAGGTCTTTCCTGGAGAAAGACCTTTCCTAGGAAAGGTCTTTCCTTTCCTAGGAAAAACCTGGAGCAGGTTTTTCCTAGGTAGGGCTTGTGACCCCTGTGGGGGACCGACATTGGTACAGCTGATACATGAAGGACTGCACCCCATGGAGAAGTGACCCACAGGACAGCAGTTTGGGAAGAACTACTGCCCGAGGGATGGACTCAGGCCAGAGAAGCCCATCAAGGACTGTCTCCTGTGGGAGGGACCCCACAGGAGCAGGGGAAGGACTCCTCTCTTTGAGCAGCGGCAGAAAAAAACAACTGACTGTAACCCCCATTCCCCATCTCCCTGCACTGCTGGGGAGGGAGACCATGGAAGGAGATGGGGGGAAGGTGTTTTAAAGACTGTCTTATTTCTCACTTTTGGGCTCTTATCCTTTTAGCAATAAATTTAAGTAATATCCCCACTTAGGGTCTGTTTTGCCTGTGAAGGTAATCAGTGACTGACCTCTCCCAGCTGTTATCTCAACTCATGAATCCTTAGCTGTTTTTTTTTTTCTCTCTCCTTTATCCAGTTGCAGGGGGAGAGTCAGAAGTGGGTACCTGGTATCTTGCCAGAGTCAACCTGCTACAGTGGGGCATGACATGATGTATTATGAGAATATAAACCCATCAGAACAAATATTTTACTTTAGTGGATGTTGTGTACAGAAGAAAAAAGCACTGATATTGCCCAGCACCAGAAAATGAATCTTTACAATGGAGTTTGGCACCTGAATGAGAAATGTTAATTTAAATGTGCTACCATTAAATTAAACTTTTCTTTCACAAGAAAATATTGCTTCTCTCCTCTAGTATCTTAGGTAAAGTTGGTATCACAGCTAAATCATAGCTCATAGTTAGGAATCACTAAGTAAAACACTTCTGCCCTAAGGTTGATCTCTTTGCTTTCATGTTTGGTCTTTATCTGAAGTCATAAGAGAGCCACAATTATTGTGTAGTGTATAAAACAGTGCAGAAATTATATATTATAAAGCACTTATGCACTTAAATTCATATTTAGCAAAGTTTCTTTGCTATGAAATTTGCTGGGACAGGGCACATTTCCACGATATATGTTCACCCACAGTCATCTAAACTGGAAGACTTGCTGAGTCCATTTCAAAGAGAATACCATTCCCAGGGAATGCATGCAAAGGAAATCCTAAAATCCAAATGTAGGTTCAACAGAAACTGCACTGAGACAGGCTATCATAAAAGGGTAGTTCACTTGATCCAAGACAATTCAACACAACTGGCTTCAGTCAGCTCAGATGGGTCTGGAGAAGTTCATCCTCCCAGAGCACTTGCTACTGCACCTGTCACAGAATTCACTGCCTCACTTTGCCAGTGTGACCGTTTGGGAAGTTATGTTGTAAACTTTACTGACTTTTGGTTAAAACTTTCTACAAAAGGTTTCTTAATGATCAGGAATAATCCAACATTTCCTATTGACAAGACTCTTGAAATAACGATTTTTTAAACCGTGTTTAGAAAGTCAATGGATATACTTTCTCATTGTTGTGATATATAGTATAATATTTTACCTAAGCCTTTGAAGTGTCTGGATGAAGAAAATTTCCATGAAATAAATAAGAATTTAATCAATTCTCTAATGTTACTGACTGCAGTTCTACTGAGATAAATTAAGAATCCTTTGTTGTACCTGTGAGTTTCTTATTAAAGTGTGTTTTAATGATATATAAAACTAAATTGCTTCTTTTGAATATTTGCCCCCAACTCTATCCATCCATGGAAACCCCACTAAAGAATACTTCCATTAATTATAAATTCAGTTGATCTACACCCTTTTTGTATATTGCAGAGGACAAAACTGTATTTCAAAATTGACTGGTTCTGATGTTGTCTTTCTTGGATACACGACTTCATCTGTCACTCTAGAGTTTAATCAGGTTACCTTTGTCCCATTCTCCTAGCTTATCAAGGTTCTTTGAATAATGGCCCTGTCCTCAAGGATGTTGACTGCATCCCCCCAGTGTGGCCTCACCTGCATTTTGACAGGCATGCGTTTTCTCCCCTTCTCCAGGAAGATACTGATAAAGAGATTCAGCAGACCATCAGGAATTGTTTTCTCTCAAGAGATAGTGACTTGTTCTTCTTCCACCACTGGTAATTCCCCACCTTCTTGAAGAAGGTAGGTCCTCTTTCTGGGCACAAAGGCATAGAAACCATTGCTGGTGAAGACTCAGGTTAAAGCACATCCACTACTTCAGACTCTATTGTGATCACTCCAACTAATGCACCTGCCTCATCCAGTAGGAACCCCACATTTTCCTTGTTTATTTTTTATACTGCTAAAGTAGCTTGAGAAGCTTTTCTTTTTGCCCTTGATTGCCTTTACTAGTTTTATCTCCAGTTGCTCTGTGGTTTTCCAGCATTATTCCCATATAGCAATGTTTCTATATTCCTCATTCATAGCCCAGCCTCATTTGCATCTCATATATATATAAATATTCAGAAATGTTTTATTCATAGAAGTTTTATATGTATATAACCTCTCGGAACTTGATCTCACTTGAGACTTGCCTGTTTAGGTGAGTTTTTTCCTGATATCTTCTTTTTCTTGGTATAGGATATGCTGTTCTTTTGCTTGGAGGAAGTTGTCCATAAAATACCTCCTAAGCTCCTTTACCCTTTAGAACTTCCTCCCACAGGATCTCTAACAATTCTCTTACTAAGCCTCTTAAAATTTTTTTTCCAGAAGTCTAGGGTCCATACTCTGCTAATTGAATTTCTGATTCACTTCAGGAACTTGAAATCCCAAATTTCTCTGTTACTACCCTTAAAAGAAATGTATATTCTATGGAGAGACAGGACATTAAATAAGGAATAGCATAAAGAAGTTTTTAATGTATCCAGCTGCATTTCCCTAGTAGTAAATGTCAGGTTCATCTCCAAGATAAATATTTCAAAGCCAGACTCAATCTGAAAACAAATTCATAGTCCATATGGATACTCAGATTCGTTTGGTAGCCAACCATGAAAATTACTCAAAGTTAGATGATCATCTGAATTTTTAATGATCAACAAGCTCACATCCTCATCTGTGAAAGTTTAATACAGCTAGTCCGTCCCCATTTAATGGGGAATCTGCATTTTAAAATCTTGGAGCAAGAATAAATGAGAAAAAAAGAAGGTTTGCTTATAGGTCAAAAAATGAAAAAGTCTTAAAACTAACAAAGAGGCTGGATCACTGAAAACTACAGAAGAAAATATTATATGTAGCTTAACTGTTTGTGCACTGGTTATGAAAAAGATAGCTGAAGACGTGTATTTCAACCACTTCACACAATTGATGAGAAAAAATGCTTTTCAGTCAGACAAGTGGGATTCAGCACTGGGCAAAGGTTTATGGGTGCCTAAAGTGACAGTGACAATCAGTTAAAGTTGTCATTCAGTGTGGTCTATGGAGTCCTTTAGATCAATAGCCAGCAACTACCTGTCTTAGGATGACCTGGAATCACTATCTTAGCCCCAGTTGAAAATGACTAAAACTTAGACCATATGTAAATGCCTAAACCAAATGTTTTAATTGCAAAGTGAATCCCATAGAAGTAGATACACTTTGTAGAAGTACTTACAGCTATGGAAAATGTACATTAGTTGTGTAAGGAAAATGTCTTCTGTTGTAGTGTTGTAATGTTCCACATCAGCGCACTTCCCTCTCCCATATGCCAACACAGTTTTACTAGCTCTTCTCAGAGAAAATAAACAAATAAATAAAAACCAAGCCCCAAAAGAAAACTCGCTCCAAGTAAATTAGTGAGATACCTTTCTTAATTCCAGATGAAACAGCCTCAGTTATCCACATGAAGACAAATGCCACAAAAAGAGATCCACATTCAAGGCCACCAAGAGGAAAAGGAGCAAGTAGCGCCCGTGTTTCACTAATACGTGGAGAATCACTCAGAATGATCCACATATAACAGCTGAGGCTGGCAGGGATTTCTGGAGATTGTCTAGTCCATCCCTTGCTGCTCAAAGCAGGGACAACTATATCAGGCAGCACAGAGCCATAGCCAATCAAGTTTGGAAAGCCTCCAAGGATAAGGACTCTGTAATATCCCTGGGTAAAAGCTCACATGTTTGACTTCCCTCAGTTTCTTACATTTAAATGTCATTTCCTGGTTTCAGTTTGTGCTCACTGCCACTTGTCCTGTACCTGAAAACCATTGAGAGAAGTATGACCCTATCATCTTTACTTCCTTACATCAAATACTTCTACACATTGATAAAATCCCTGCCTTAGTCTTCTCCAGACTGTATCCAGACTGACATCCAGAGAAATCCAAGAGAAATCCCTCTTCTCACATGAAAGGTGCTTCAGTCATTTAGTCATCTTTGTGCACTGCACTGGACTCACTTCAATAAGCCCATGACTTTCTTGCAGTGGGTAGCCCAGAACTGGACACAGTACTTCAGATGTAGTCACCCCAGTGCTGAGTAGAGAGGAGATATCACCTCCAGTTTCCTGTTGCTCTTCCTAACATAGCCCAGGATGTTAATGGATTTTTTGCTTTAAGGGCACATTATTGGTTCATATTTAACTTGTTCACTAGAACCCCAAGGTCTTCTTCTGCAAAGCTGCTTTGCAGCCATTTGGCTCCCAGCCTGTATTGGTGCCATGGGGTTATTTCTTTACATTTCCTGTGTTGAAATTCATGCAGTTCCCATTTCTCCAATCTTCAAAATCCCTCTAAATGGCAGCACAGCCATCTGGCCTGTCAGGCCTCCTGGTTTTGTATCATCTGCAAATTTGCTGAGGATGTACTCTGCCTCACCATCCAGGTCATTAGTGAAGATGTTAAAAAGTGTTGAGCCAATATTGATCCCATTAGTTATTGGCCTCCAGCTGGATTTCATTCTACTGATCACATCACTTTGAGCCCAGCAGTTCAGTCAGTTTTCATTCCACCTCACTGCTGATTTGTCTAGCCCATACTTCATCAGTTTGCCAAGCTGGATGTTTTGAATTACTGTTTAAAAACTCTAATTATTTTGATTAAAAAAAATAATAAAAAAAGAAATTTAGTCAAAAAGTCATTAAGTATTGTATTTTTTTCTTCCACTTGCTGGTCAATGTGTACTCTCTAAGTTCTGAAGGAAAAAATCTGAGTGTAGCTTGCACATTACAGCGCACATGTATACAATATTTTTGTTCTCTACTCATCACATAGTACATGAAAATTTAACAGAATATGCGGAGTTGGAAAGAACCCATAAGGATCATGGAGTCCAATTCTTACCCCTGCACAGGACCATCCTCAAGAGTCAAACCATGACAGTATTGACCACTTCTCTGGAAAGCTTGTTCCAGCATCCAACTACCCTCTGGTTGAAGAACCTCTTTCTAATATCCAGCCTAGTCCTCCCCTAATACAACTTCAGGCCATCCCCTTGAGTCCTGTTACTTGTTATGACAGAGATCTGTGTCTGCCCCACCTCTTCTTCTCACAAGGAAGTTCTAGACTGCGATGAGGCGATGAGGTCCCCTTCAGTCTCCTCTTCTCCAGGCTGAACAGAACAAGTGACCTCAGACACTCCTCATACGGCTTCCCCTCAAGGCCCTTAACCATTTTTGTTTCTCTCCTTTGGACACTCTCCAAGAGCTTAATATCTTTCTTATATTATGGTGCCCAAAACTGCACACAATATTCAAGGTGAGGCTGCACCAGTGCAGAGCAAAGCAGGACAATCCCCTCCCTTGACCAGCTGGTGATGCTTTGCCTGATGCGCTCCAGGACATGGTTGGCCCTTCTGGCTGCCAGGACACTGCTGACTCATATTCAACTTGCTGTCGACCAGGACCCCCGGGTCCCTTTCCTCAGCACTGCTTTCCAGCATCTCATTGGCCAGTCTTTATGTACACTCAGGGTTGTCCCATCCCAGACACTAGAATCCAGCACTTCCCCTTGTTGAACTTTGTATGGTTGGTGACTGCCCAGTCCTCTAATTTGTCAAGTACTCTCTATGAGGCCTCCCTGCCTTTGAGGGAGTCAACAGCTCCTCCCAGTTTTGTGTCATCTGCAAACTTGCTTAGTGTCCCTTTCAGTCCTGCATCCAAGTCATTTATGAAGATGTTGAAAAGCATGGAGCCTAAGATGGAGCTCTGCAGAACCCCACTAGTGACAGATCACCAGTCTGATGTTACCCCATTCACTATTATCCTCTGTGTTTCACCTATGATCCAGTTGCTCAGCCACTGTGTGATGTATTTATCCAGCCGTGGGCCAGACAGTTTGTCCAGATGGATACAGTGAGAGATTGTATCAAAATTTCCCATGATTTATTAAAGATCATTAATAGACAATTTAAAGAAAGAAATTCAACCATGCTCATAGATTTGTCTCAGAAAATAGAGAACCTATGTATATAAAGAGAAAAGGCATTTGTGACAGTATAAAAAATTTAACATGTAATACCAATATGAAGAAATTGTGTTACACAGGATTTCTTTTCAGATTAACACACAAAAATGCCATATCGCAACTGTGTTGATGGAAGACACACAGTAAAAAGAGAAATTCTCAAACAGAAAAGCAAAGAAAATAAAAAGAGAATATTGAAAAAAATCTGGAGATTATGATTTTAAAGAATGTTTTCAAGGAATTGTTAAAGGAAGCTATCTTGAAAAGGTCCACAAGTAGATTTTCACCTAGAGTAAAATAGTTGATGCAGCAGCAATGGAGTAACTACATTCAGCATATGAGACTCCAGGTTTTTTGTCTGAATAGTGTACCCCAATATCTTATTTGTCCATTACTAATGCAAAAAGCTTTTTGTATGTATCCAAAAGTAAATACCAATAAAGAGTCAGATTTTTAAACCTGACTATGTGCAGATAAATGAGGAAAATTGCCGTTAAACATTATTTATAAGTAACACCCTTTTCCAAGCTCATGTCCACTTCACTCATGGGTTGTAAGACCTCTTATGATCACAGTAATTTAACTATGAGGTTACAAATGACTTTGATAAATAGTGTGTAAAACCCCATTCAGAAATCACCGCATTTGTGGATCCTCTTAATCCTTTGTACATACATATTTTGTCTTGGACATAACTCAGCATTACTATTTCGGTCACTTGGTATTTGCCTTGTTACCATACATCTGCAGCAACACTGGCATGAAATTTTGAACTGAATATTATACATACTATTCTGTACAAACCCAGATTGGTAAGTTGAACAAATGGCCCCTAGTTTTGTTATCTCCCCCTGCCTCAGCACCACCAGTGTTATCCAGCACTAACAAGCATAGCTGTAGCCCTTCAGCAGAGGAGCGCTTATCTGATAGTTACCTTTGTTTTATAAGTGGTCTGCCATAGGCCTAGAAAAAGATCTCAGACAAGGCCAAGAACAAGCTTGATTTTCTTATATTTGCAGGAAAAGAACCCACATTTTAAAGCCATGATCAATTAGATTATGGTGTAATTGCCTCTGATTACCTCTCTTGGAAGCTGTGAGTTATTTACCAGCAGTTACAATGGCATTCAAAAGAAATTCCTTCCTGCTTTTGAAATAATGAAAGCAAGTATCAACGACAGTAAAAGCATTTCTAAACTTGTACTTATACATGAAAGCCCCGTTGATCAGTTTAAGAAAGATCAGAGACATTAGCTTTTGGATAAAGAAATGTGTCCCTGAAGGTCAAATGATAATGTTAAGTCCTGACCAAAGTTACCAAATATATAACACATCTGACCCTAGCTGACCATGAGTACAAAGCAAATTTCACCCCTTCCTTATCAGGTGGTCATTAAACACCTTTTGTTTTTTGGTTTAATTTTTCCCCCCAGCAAGTCAATCTTCTCAGTTGCAAATCATCCAACATTCCATTTCAGAATTCCTCCAAGCTGTGTCCCATGTGTGACTAAGTATACCAAAAAGGGAAGACCAGTAATTGCTGTGCATTTTCACAACAGCTGAAGGGACCTACAGGCTCCTGTAGGGCAATCAAGCAAAACAAACTGATCATCTCCCTGGCATATTCCACTGCAAGATGAACTGTTTTCAAGAAACTGTACTGGAAAACAAAAAAATCTGTTCTTCACAATAATTGAGAAAGCATATTTAATTAACTAAACTTTTATTTACAGCTGTTTCCTGAAGACAAGTTAATTGTATTGGTTAACAGCCTATTGCAGCAAAAGGCACTACAAAAAAAAACAAACCAAAAAACAGCAAAAGCTTTGACAGAACCCAGGGTTTTTCACACTGCCTATCCCTACCCTTCTTCACTTAAACAAGACTTTATTTCAGTTTTCCTTGTTTAGTCTTTGCATAACATTTCCTTTCACTAGTGGCCCACTATCAAGCAACAGCGAAAATGGAGAAAGTTTTTCCCTAGCATCCCTTCCAGTTTGATGGTTTAAGAGTGTGCTGGAGATCTGGAAGCAGTGGTCGAGATTTCCTTAGCTTGAATGCAATGAATGTGTGCTTCTCATTTCCTCAGTTGAGTGTTCAAGTCACGAGGTAACTAAACCCCTAATCCCTACTCTGTCTCTTACTTTCCTAACGAAGAGTGAACACAGTCCATCTACAAGAGACACAACTCAGGCACTTGAATCTGAGAGGTCTTTAGGTCAGGAATCCAACCTTCAAGAAAGACTTTTATTGCCATATGTAGGTCAGGGCTTACTTTAGGAAAGATACATTTGTGTTCCTTGTTGGCTGATGTAAGCAAACCCACTTCATGTGCTCATGGCCATACATCTGATTTGAGAAGTTAAAGTAACAACTGCTATTATTCTAAATTGATTTGGTTTTCATATTTCATGCATTCACTTGTTGATATATTTTACAAAATGAAAAAAACCAGAATATCTGAATAAGTATATAGTTTATCCGTATAACACTGTTATATTATATATACACTATTATATAAAGCACAATCAAATCTCAGTCCCAAACCATCTTTTTTCACCGAGTTGCATCATGATCTTGCACATATCACTTGACATCTGAAACTGAATTTCTATGCACATTAAGTGGATGCTTCTGCATTTGCATGCTAAGCAATGGACACAGTGAGTCATTTTTGCTGGAGCAACTTTTCACTGTATGACATTTCAAAAAATTTAGTTGAGAAGGTGGTTTGCAAAAAAAATAAAATGGCAAGTTTGATGAAAGAGAAGAGAAGAATAGACTGATTATTAAAGGAAGAAGGGGTTAAAATCCTTAGTCTGCCTAATCCAACATGTTCTAGCAAGAAAAAAAGTCTGTTTTGGTTTATATAGAACAATGTAATTGAATCTGGATTTCCCCCATGCCAAGCCAGTTCCCTAATCACACCCACATGTTTTGATACAAAAACATTGATTTTGATAATTTCATTTCCGCTGCAGTGTTTCAAAAGTTTTTGGTCTTATTCCAAGATGGAATGATAACAAATGTTATAGTTTCTATGAAATGGAATTGCTCTGACTGTGACACACAGCACATCATGTGTTAACAAAGTATATTATACATAAGCATTAGTTAAGGGCATGTGTGCACTATGATGTGTGGCTGTTCTACATAGCTGTAAATGACAATTTAGACCAAAAAAAATTGTAGACATTGGTATTCTCTAGCAATTATAGTGATAACTAGGATTCAGAGAATTTTGTCCATTACTTAGATCACACTAATTAGTGCGTTAAACAAACATGAGCCAGGTATATCTGTACCTAGATATACCTAGATAGGATATTTTTCCGGAATAATAAAATATTGTTGCTGTTGAGTTTAGTAGTGGATGACGGTACTGAAAAAGGGCAAAAGAGTAGGAAGCAGGAAGATGTAGTTCTTGTCCCATTGTCATCAGGACATGTCTCCCCCTGCAAGGTTTCAGTCCAGGAAAAGAGGGAAATTTTTCAAAGTTCTTGGCGAAGTAGTTCAGATGTTCACACAGCTAAACAGAAATACTTTTCGGGGTGTCCTGGTTTTAGGTCCAGGGATGTTTTTTCTAGTTCCTACAGTCTCAAAATATGCTGCTTCGTTCAATGTCATTTTTTCCATCTAACAGCTTTTTTCAAAATTTTTAACTTGGATGCATTTTCTTTCAGATTTTCTGCAGAAAATCTTGGTCTTGAATAATACTCATACAGGGTTGTATGTAATCTCAGACCAGAGTGCACTGAGAACTGAAACTTAGCAGAGGCAAGTAGAGTATTTCTAGGTATGTCTGTAATGAGCTATACTTATTTGGTACAATGACAGCTCTTGTCAAAGCTTTCAGTAAAGCAGGTCTCGTTCAGCTGTCTCCACTAGGCTCTACTCATGGTGACAGTCTCTTGCAAAAGATTTTGCTTTTAGGGAAATAAAATGAGTTGAAATACTTATTCTAATTAAATATCTAATGATACACTGAGGAAAATTATGCCAGACATACAAGATTCATTACTATTTAAAGAATAAGGGAACTACCTAGCCCTTTGTAAGTATAGATATATACTTACTTATATAACCTGCTGTCTGTTATAAGAAAGTACTTTCTTGTACTTTTAAAGTTTCATGTAAAACCTTAGTGCAAACCATATTTAAATTTGTCTTTAAACAAATAAAATCTCCTTTTGTGTTACAACTGTTTTTGCTGTTCCTTAAATTGCTTTGTATTTTTCTTAGAAAGGAAAACTAAAAATATTAAGAAACATTCTTGTACTTTAAGACGTATATCCCACAGTCAACAGTTCAGTGGATAAAATCTTAATCTTAGTAAAAATAAGGTAGTTAGACAAATATATATTTTACCTATATATTCTGCTATTTTTACAGTAGTCTAATGCAGAAACTGGACCTCCTTGGAAGTAGAGGCTAGAGAAGGGAATGTGAGGAAAATGAGAAGGGATAGCAAGAGGAAGCTTTTATATTTTTGTAATAGGTAGCCTGCATTACTCATAGGGTCACTTGAAATAATTTATTCAAAACCTGTTTAAAAGGGCATATTTTAATTTATCAAAAATTTTTTAAAAACTTTCCACTTTTTTTTTGAAATAAAAAGGGTTTGAGAATATAATAAACTACTATCCAGCAAATTATCTGCTTTTTCTATAGAGTATTCAGTACTTCCACAAACACCACCCTGAATTTCCAAATTCGTATGAGGAACAGAGCAGTATCATTGAAAACTTGACTGAAATACACTTATATCTGTTTTTTCCACCGAACTGAGCATGACTAACGCACAAGCATCTACATTTATTTTCTCTTCCCTTCAGTAACAACTAATATCCTGTAGATTTTAAACAGATGTTCAGTAACTGAAGTGGCACACCTACATCTGCCACGGAAAATTATCACCTGTAATTATGGAATAAAGCTTCCAAAATAAAGACTATTCTCTTTTTCTTTTTTTTTTTTTTTTTCTGACTAAAACCATAGTAGCGGGAAAAGATTTAACTTTGGAAGGAAGTATTCTTACTTCTTTTTTACACGTGGGAACAGTAGAACACACAGTTTTTCACAGTGTCACAAGTAGACCAGTATTAGAGCTGGTGACAGAAAGTGATTCTCCTGAACATGAATGGTCAGGTGCTGTACCCATGAAGTCACACTGAATTTGAACAAGAGAAGAGAGTCTGCTGGTTGTAAACTGTGATTATCAGACCAAGTATGGAGGGTTTGTGTTCAGCACCCCTGGAACAGAAAGTTCAGAGGTAGCCTAGAAGCTGTGAGAGGACTTGTCTTTTTTGTCTGACTTGAACTAAGTGCATTTGTTTCAAAAAAAATGAATCTCGAATTAACTTTGTACTACAGTAGGTAGGAAACATAACTTCTACAGGCAAATGTCATAAGAGAGAACATTCCTGCCAGCCTGGTTTCCACTGTTTCTTGATTGAGAAATACTTTAGCACTGTTGAAGTAACTGCCCAAAAGGTGATGTACATACCCTTCAGGAACTAGAAAGGTAATGGGTGAAGTTTCAACTATTTCCTTAATTTCACAAAAATCTTCCCTAAAGAGTACCCTCAAGTCTTTTATGCAAAAGTGCTTTGAAAAGTAACAGTAAATATTATTGCTGGTTGTCTTGACATTGGTAAAAATTCCTTCAGCTAGACATTTATACTGAAATCTGTCTCAAACCATAAGGCTGGAGAAGCTTTCAATGACCACAGCAGGTTTGGAATCAAATCTGTGCTCCGGGTTTCAGAATCCAAAATAGACTGGTCATTTTAGTGAAATTTTAACAATAAAAGATATGCACTCTAGCATTTATCAAGCTGACCTGGACACAGTTATATGCACATATGCTTGTAACATACAGTGGTCACTGCCATCTAATGCTACAGCACTTGCCAGAACACCAAACATGCATATAGAATTTTTTCTGAAGCAAGCTGCAAGTCACTTACTTAGGTTTTGTACTAGGAATTCTATACTTGTGCAAGTAGACTTCTAAATTTCCAATTTGGTCCACTCTGTACATTTCTAAATAGTATTAATATTACTCAAATTCCAAATGTTATTAACTATTATTCTTTCATCAAAAGTGTAACACTATTTACTACAAATAGGTAAAAGTTCAGCTCTCAGAAGGCAAGTGAATGAGGTTTTTCTTTCAGTCAGGAAGGTCACTCACAAAAACCCTAGTTCACCAGTTTCAGTGAAAAGTCTACAAATGCAATATAAATGAAAAAATGTGCTGTGATAGGAGTAAAATGAAAATCTATAAAAAGACAAGTCAAAATTATCTTTTTGACTCACTAATTTAAAGTCACCAATGAGAGTTTTAAAAATTTGGGACTGACAAAGCAGAGCACTCCAAAATTCCCAATGATTTTCGTTTTGTTTTTACAGCTTCAGTGGAAAGCTGTGTTATAAATTGATCAGAGTTACATTATTATGAGTGTCATTTTTATCTAGACTTGAAGCGGTAATCCCAGTTTTAGAGCTGAGGGAGAGAAGTTCTCTTGTCTGAATAATCACATTTTCTATATTTTACATTCTCCATATGTTCATGGACAGGAAAAACATGAAGTCACTTGCAAAAAGATTTCTCAATCCTTTGCCTTTTTGCTTTTTCTTGTATGAAATTTTGATCTTTTAATACTCTTCAACTTATCATCCAATTTCATATTCTAATTACATCATTAAGTTCCTTACAGTGTGATGTATTCCCATGAAGATTTAGGGCTAAAAGAAATTATTGATTATCTTTTGCCAACATTCAGAGAATTCCCTTAGGAAGGTTCATAGGTGCATGTTTAGGCCATACAGTTACAAAATGTTTATTTCAAGCTGAATTTGTATCCAGGGGCATCTTTCTTGCCAAATATATGCCAAGTGAAAATCAAACAAAAACATGGCTGTTCCTGCCACAAAATGAGTTGCTGGTGACATAAAAATTACTCATCTTTTTGAATTTACAGTATAGCAGTACACACCTTTAAAAAAAAATGTACTATTTAGATGATATTTTCCAAATTTATAATTGAAAAAATTATTAATTTTAAAAATATAGAAACTTTTCATGTATTATATCATACAGGAAACGCATTTCTGCCTAAGAGCAAAAGGGTGGAGAGAATATGTAATAGCTTCCTGGCTATCTCAATTTGGATTTAGTTAATAATAGTGAAAACATGAAAATATTAAAACAGAAGAAAATTAACAAAACCAACATAGGAGCATGTATATGTATGTACAAGTCAACACAGGTTCAGGTATCCCTGTCAATCGCTCCTGACAGCATTCAAGTTCATACCTACTCTTCTAGATAAAAGATCAGGGAACAAGCTCAGACACTGAGGCTCCTACCACACATGTGGCTCGGTAATTAACCCAGCCCTGACTCTGGTCTGGACTACTGCAGGCAACAATATGGAATAAAATCTTGCCACAGCTACCAGTTTTCAGAGTAGGAGCTAGTCAGCAGCAGAGTTTAGCTCATAGTCCTCTTTTTTGTTTAACAGTATGGATATAGCCAGGGTCTTCCACAGCAGGCCACTTACAGTTCTAAGCAGGAGTACATACTCTGAGTGCATACAGGCTGAAGGGCCACTGATTGTAGGCCATTTTCCTAGTCATGAAGTATTTGAGTACTACAATAATAAGCATTAGAAGACAAAAAAAAGGCACTAAACTCTATCCCTGTTATTCAAATGGTCTCTTTGATTCATTCCACTGCAGAATACACATTTATGAAACACAGTACATCAAAGCCAGCATTTCAAAGAGTGTCTCAGTCAGTCACTGAGACATTAATGGGTTCTCTATGCATTATAAGTTACCACATAAGGGGGAATATTTTGTTATTTGATGTGTGCACAGAATGAAAAGCTGTTATGGGCAGCAATGAATGAAACTAAGTTCCTCAGCTACTGGAGACAGCAGTTCCTCACACAGTGTAGGCCATTCAGAGCTGAGCTCACTGCTCGTACACTGCTTACCCTAGATATTGTCCATCATCACCAGCTACAGCTCACTCTCCATTTTCTGTGCCAGACCATAATCCTACAAGTGCAAAAAAGTAATAGGATACCTTGAGCCACATTTGCAAGTACACTTTTAGGCCCAGAGCCTGTGACACAAATGAAACAGAAATCTCTGTTACAGTTTTTTGTAGAGTATGCTTCTTCTAATTTTTTAAGGCTTTTAAGTAGTCACATCAGCAAGTCCTTTTGTATTAAAGACTGCAGATCATCTATACCCTCCAGTGCTCTCCTGCTTGCAACTTTGGGTGACAGAACACTTGTACCTAGAGACCTGTCAGATGAAAAGCACCCCTGTCATCTGACTGGTCTGCTAACTGTAAAATATAAAGCCTTTTACTCTTGTCATTTAGAAAGGAAGTATTATCGACCATTTTCATCAAACCAGTAATACATGCGTAGCAGTCAAATACCTTAGTTTGCTGTAAGCCCCCTTTCATGCATTGCAATGCTCACTTTCCCATCAGCACAATTCAGTTGTGTCAAAATTCAGTGGCATGCTAAAAAGTGGATAGATATTTCTTTTTGTAAACCAAATGCAATATAAAAACAAAAATTTCACAAGCTACTATACTGATTCTGTTGCTCATTCTCTAGACAATAAGCATATAAGGAACAATCTAATTAGGATCTAGACCACACTTATGTTTAATTCATAGTTCGATAAACAGCTTATGTTGTACAACTCACCTAAGAGATCCATCTGTCTTTCTAAAACTTTTTGGTTTGTTGAGGATTGTTGTTGGTTTTGAAGTCCTTAAGAGCACTGAAAACAATGAGGGCTATCAGCAGAATTAATGTGCAGAATCCAGCACAATGCACAACATATGGATAGGAGAACAAGAGTAAAAGCATGTCTTTAATATAAATTAACAAAACTCCTCACACTGAGAGTTCTCTCCTAGAACTGGGAGAATATGAGACACAGGTTTTAGCTGAAGCTCTGTGTTGCTTGTCTCTACCTGCAGAACAATGGGAAAGATAAGTCTTCCTGCTCGATAAGGCACTCACAGTCCTTTCCTGAAGGAAGTCTTAAGTTTTCTTCTATGTAAAATAATTTGTATATACTTAGAGTGAAACACTACTTCTTTTTTCCACTGAATTTTTTAGAACCATTTTGTCAAATAGTCTTATACACAATATATGTAAAGTGAGGAGAGAAAGAAGAGATGGTAAGAGAAAGGGAGAGCTCATTGTTACTTTCTATAATGAAAAAAAGGTTTCATGTGCACATATGATCAACAGATGTAGAAATATTTAAAATTCTAGCACTAAGCAAATGAGTTCGTCTAATAGCCTTATTATAGAAGAATATGAAGCTGTGAAAATGCTTTATCTGCAAGCACGCTCAATCTTAAACAGCACAGGATTCTGACTGTGCCAAAACCAGGCTAGAAGACACGCTAAATCTCTTGAAAGATGATATGATGAAGAGATTTTAGGCTTCTGTGCGTAGTGATTCAAACAAAGTGACTTTTTATAATGAGGCAGAGCTGTAAACATCTTAAGAATAAATAAAAATAAAGAAATATTTATGGTTTACTCATATTCTGCCTGTATGCATATGGGTTTGCAAGCCCTTTGTATGCTGTAGCCTCAAATATTCAGTAAGATCTGCTCCAGTGAAGTTTTAAAACCAACCCAACAGGGTTAGTAGTTTGCTCAAAGGTCCACACTTGTGAATCCATCTGTAGGGTCAGGAGTTATTCTTGCTCTCACACTACCCACCCCAACCATTTGTGCTGCTGGACAAGAGGGTAATCGTAGTGTTTTATCAAAGATAGATCTGAGTTGCATTAGACTATTATAGTGATTCTACACAGTATGTCAAACTAATTTTATATGATGGCATGGGTCAGTAGACCAACAGCATTATGCATAATCAAGAGAGAAAAACGGTTTACAAGAGGGAATTGCTAAAATTTGATAAAATGCTTAATTCTCAGTCCAATGAATTTTGATTTGATAGTGCAGTATTTATTCTACATTAATATAAATTCACAATCTACTCACTGCTTTAATCTTTTTCTCTCTCTCCAGTGAACAAATCACAATCCTGGCAGAACCATCAGTCTAAAAGAAAAAAAGAAAGAAAAAACACTGATTACTATTACTAATCCCACTTCCTCTGTTGTAAACCAAACCATACTGGCAATTCGCACCACAGGAGACAATGACTACAGATTAAAATGATGACCAATTTTAGCTGCTTTGTTCTTAAAAAGAGAGAGGCTCACCAAGGAGCAGGTTTGGTTATCTGTGTTCATACCACTTGTCCTAGAACCATCTGAACTTACAGTTTCAATGTGCCAGGAGAGTTCCCTGGTCATCCTGTCATGAGGCATTTAGACTATTGTTAAGAGACAGGTTTTCTTTCATGATTCTGTTTTGTCCTGAGTAAACCACCAAGAAGCCAGCAGACCAGGGCTAGACTCCAGGGCTCCACATATGAAGTAAAGAGTAATATTTTATTTGATATCTAGCTCAGTGAAATGCAAAAAATCCACAGCAAGTGAAAAGTTTGAACTGAAAAGGCATATTCTACTGCCAGGGATACTCGAAAGAGTATCAAGTTGTTGCAGAGGCATCCTCTGCTGACTCAGACCTAATATTTGGGTTTTCTTTCATTTAGTGTGTGTATGCCTTTCAGTTAGATTGAAAGCAAATCTCCTTTTATTCTACTCTCTTGAGTTCTATTTTGCAAGGGAGATTTCCTAAACATTGTGACAGTAAGACAAAGTATATCACTTCAGTTTTATTGTTAGAAGGTTTCCTGGGCAGGTGGAATTCCATTTTCTATTCTTGAGAGTTTCATTATTCACATAAAAATAGATCATCAACTCCTTTAGAAATCAAGGTATTTTCTTCATATCACTTCCATACCTCTTGTATCCTCATGGCCTCCAAAATGTTTTAGCATGATGACTTGGTCTCTCTTCTGAGCAAAACAGTCAGAACTTCCTCAGAAATAAATCAGAACTGAACAACATCCTCCACATAGTGGACTTGTGTCACAGGGAACCACTCCCTGGCCATATAGAGGTAATTACTAGGTAATCCACCAAGTATTTTACATATTTGCTTGGAAACTTTTCTCTTAGGTACAGTTTGAGCAGCAACTTTCCTGGATTATAAAGTGGGACTGATGAAGTACTCCAGACAAACTTTATTAATAAATCCATTATCAGGATTATCAGGTTCATTATCAGACCATTATCAGGTCTACGTGTAAAAGTAACATTATATGGGAAATTTAATATGTCATTGTGCTGCCTGTTGAATTTTTTTTTTAATTTTTAAAAAAAGAAGAAAAAGTAAAAAGATACATATTTTCTTAAATTTCTGAAGCAAAATAATAAAAAAAAATTACACAACTTCATTTTGCAGTTGGTAAAGCTGGGCAGTTTTTCTTTAAGTAGCCAAAAGCAGAACACTTTTTTAATGTACCAATAAGACTGATTTAGCAGTTGCTAATATAGACTTCCTGGAATACTATTGCTTCTGGAAATTACTGTGAGTGTTTACATACTCTATTGTTTGCAAGTTAATAACTTGAATTCCTTCCCCTAGAAACTTTTCCAAGAGGGTAAAATATCATTAGAAACTTCCTAAACTGCACAAGTTTGAGAAAAAAAAGAAATCATTCCACAGGAATTGCAAGGAATTTTCCAATTTATGACTGGAACACTTGTCTTCTCGTACTGTTATTATATTTGACTGATTTATCAATTCCAGGATCTCACTTTTTCTGATGCTGATTTTATTGGTAAAATAGAAGACACATTTTTAAAAAGATTTTTTCTACAATGTGCATATGCTATTTTTCCCTGCTGAAGATGTACAAAAAGATTACAATAGGTGTGATATCTTTAAAATAGTTTTTTCAAGGAAGAATTGCTACATGCTACGTACTCCAAAAGATCTTCTGATATCACATATTTCAAAATATAACCTTGAAAGGTACAGGGCTTTTGCAACATCTTGGAAATCTAAGACACCTTTTTCTTCCTGGAGGTCAATGTAGAGTGCACCCAGTGAGCAAAAAGCTGTCCTTGTCAAGCTTAAGCTAAGACTATGTTTTTTCTACAAATTTTACACATAGAAAAGAATCACTAATAGGTGCCCTCCAGATTTCATTCTGTTCTTAGCATTCCAAATATTATACCTGTGAATAACTCAAATAAGAAGAGAAAAAAGAGGGTCAATTAATATCTGTTCTTTGACCAGTGTAAAAGAGTATAAGTAGCTACTCTATGCAAGGAAGCAATTGGGCCACTCAGGAAGTCTGCCTCAAGAAGTCAGTTTGGACAACTGAACCTGCGGTCCAATTACATTAAACAAACCTAATTTCCTTTTAGATAGGAGTAGAATAATTGTTATCAAGTATCTTGCTTCTAAAAAACATTTGTCATGTGTTGGATGCAAGCTGGGAAAAATTGTCTCAGTGGTAGGTCTCTGCAAAATTGCTTGGATAACATATGCAGAAACTATCATCAGCTTGTGTCAGCACTCTCTTAAAGCACTACAGATTCTTTGAGGTTAAATAGAGGTTTACACGGAATAATTTGATTAATCAGTACAACTGCAAATGTGAATATTTCCTTCCCTGAGGAAGACAGGGTCAAAATCCAAAGGAAAGTTCCTTCTCTTTGACAGATATAGTGGCAATCCTTCTCTGGGCTAGGTTTTAGAATATATCTTATGTTCTTTCTTCTCTTGTAATGAGAAATCTGACCGTGCATACACTGATTGTGCAACAGGTAAGCTATTAGTTGAAGTGATGTGAATCCCAGAGATTAAAAAAAAAAAAATACAAAAAAAATTGGTTCAGGTTCAACTCAGTTTTGAAAAATGGACAGTAAAAAGTTTGGTCATCTAACCCGTATTGGACATTTGCTTTAGGATTAGACAAATTAGGTCAACTCACCCAAACACTCCACTCTTCACACTGATGATAAATGTAGCCTGGAAAGACTACCTCACGCAGAGCTGAGCACAAAGCATCTAATATAAGTACAACAAATTAATCTAAATATGAAATACTAATGTAATGGAAAACATACTAATAAGAGAGAGGACATACATTCAGTAGACCTTGATTTATGTTTACTATAAGTTAACATGTTAGGAAAATAAAATGCCACAAACCTCTACTGGAGAAGTCAACTGTCATGTGTTTCATGTAAATATGATGCTACTTCATCAGTCTTAGAGATCTGATCATGAGAAAATTATTTCAGTATTATTTCTGAAATTAGGTTAATGAAATAAGATTTGATTTTATTTGATTTAGATAGCAGACTTTGTATAACAGGGTAGTCTTGTGATTTAGCTTTTTGTACCATGAGTATTAAGAGGAGGAAATTCAAAACAGAAAACAAAGGTGAAATCAGCAATTTTCTGAAAGATAAATGTTCAAATCTTAAACTTTTTGAAAGCAGGAAAAGTATTTCCCAAACAACAAAAACCCCAAACCACGCAGCCTTGCGCTGTCATTTAAATGTGAAACAAAGATGAAAATAGGTCTTCCAAGTCAAAATTTTCGATTTAAATGTTCTACTTATTGAAATTTATGCTTTCAAACTTGGAGAACCAAATAAAAATAAATGCCTCATAAATTTATGCAAGTAAGATATTAATGTTATTGACTAAATTTTTCATTTCTCGAGAAGCTTCTTAGTACTCAATGTGGGGTGAGTTAAGTACTATTAACACACTAGAAGCACAAAAATAAAATAACAAAACAGATCTTTGCCCCCTTTACTCTCCAAAGGTGTCATATAAAGCTTATCAGTTGCTTTAACTTTCATCAGGTTCAGGTTAATGAAGATAAGAGAACTGTAACTCACTGTCTTTTCTTCCTTCACTAAAGAAATGCACATAGACTGGTGGAGATTTTGTTTTAAAATCATTAGTCACTCAGTTACAACTCTAGTTCTACTAAAGCCAAGAAAGTACTAAACAAAAGGAAACAAAACACTGTGAAGAGCAAGTATAGAGTCTGTAAAGATGTTGATTGAATACTGCTAATGTTCTAGAATATAAAATTTGCAGTTTGAAACTAGATAATTCCATTTATTCAAAACTGAAGAAATAAAAAAGACAAAAATAAAATGTAGAATTGGTAGTAAAGTCATAAAGCTATAGAGAGCAACTGAGGCTTTTAATCCAGCTTTGGGACGCTAAAAGAGAAAAATCATATTGGAAAGATTCCGTGGTGGTGGTCTCATGAATAATTAGGGTTTTTAGAAAAATAACCCCCTAAGGACATTGAAGGACTTTGTTTAGTCTAGAATAGAGAAGACTGAGGAAGGAAGGACATTGATAACAATCTTCTAATAACTAAGTGCTGACATTAAGAGAGGAACAATCAGCTATTTTCCAAGTGTTTGGAAGTAGAATTAGAAGGAATCAGCATAACTTGTAGTAAAAACAGTGTCTGTTAGATAGCTTGGACATTTGTTCCTTCCCTGAAACACACCAATAGGTATTCTGGAGGCACTGTGAAATCTCACTTTTGAGGGTTTTAGAAAGAGGTTGTACCCACTGTGGTACAATCTATGTATACTTAATCCTGCCATTTGCAATGAACCACATCACCTCTTAAGGTTTTTCCCCAGCTTACTTTTCTATCATTCTGCAAACGGCCAACACAGAAAATAAACAGAAACTACATACTCACGCCTATTTTTCAAGTGCTTAGGGACAAGACTAGATAAGTACCACAACAAAGAAACATTGATTTTGTCTATGAGTACAAACATAGAATCTCCTGCTAGTGTTGAATACACTGTCAGTTGGAAATATCGCCAGAAAGTCTATCTCCTGCTGTCTCATTAAACACTCAGAGGAAGACAAAAGTGGAACTTAGAGCATGTGCAGCGGGCCTTCTGGCTCTTCTACACTAAAATAAATTTCCTCCAGTCTGTAAAATTATAGCATTCTTTCTTGGTCAGAGAACATATTAAATCCAAATAAACAAATGAACCCTACCAGAAAAAAAAGGAAGATGGAAACTAGAAATGTTGCCTCTTACCTTAACTTTATATAAAAAAATGTTTGCTGAAAGTAGCCTTTACGCTTAGATCTACCCAGAATTTTTTACTGAGAAGTCATTATTACACAGTTGCCCAAGATTTCGTTATGGTTTTGTTTTTGCAACAAATTATTTTGAAAGTGACCACAAATACACAACAAAACATTAACTCCTTGTGGTTTAAATTTTTTATGCAGTAATTACTTTGATTGAGCTTAAGAAAAGAGCTAACTATCTTGTAGCAGAAGGCCAAACAACTAAAGAAGAATAAAATCAAGCAGATTTTTTTTGAGGAATATCAGATATCAAGTCTAACAAAACACAATCATTAATTAAGACAGTAGTTAGGTATTCCAACTTGCTGTGTAACTAAAACCACTTACTATTCATGGCTGTAGCAAATAATGATTAAAATTCTAATGTGATTCTTGAACTAAAATTTGACTAACAAAGTTTACTTTTTGATTAAGATATTTGCATATATAGTTATAAGAGCTTTTAAGGATAGAATTTGTGAATGCACCAAAGTGAAATACAATATTTTGGCATATGAAGGTCACCTGAAAAATTGACTTAAACTAAGTTAAGATAAAAATGTTCAGTCAACATTAGTCACAAAATTATTATCATCTTATTTAAAAATGTATATTTATCAAAAGCAGAAAACTAAGCATGAATCTTCTTCCCAGCACATAACCCTGAGAACTAGCCAATTTTATTTGGGGATCCAGCAGGTACTTGTACTTTTGCTTCTCAAGAAACCAGTGAATTGAGCATTCTCTTTAGTTGTCTTTAACACACTACAAAAAACTCTAGAGCAAGACCTTAGCCCCTAATCTAGGTAGATGCATAAAAAAATGTATAAATGAGGACAAATGAATTATCATCACTGACAAAGTAGGCAGACATATGAGAATTCTTTTGAACTAGGGACCCTGGTGTAGGGACATTGAATTAAGGTGCTTAAAGATGTCTGTTAGTTTTGTTATTAGGAAAGGAGTAAGCTGAAAATATGTTTAAATGTGTTTTCAGTAGTTTACACTATGCAATGTAGTAGCATGTTTTACTTAGGAAAGATAAATCAGAGGTTTGGGGGTTTTTGGTTCGTTGGTTGGTTGGTTTGTTGTTGTTGTTTGGTTTTGTGTGGGGTTTTTTGGTTTGGTTTGGTTTGGGTTTTTTTACAGAATGTGTTCTTATGTGCTATTTTAGCAGAGTATTTGAAAATATGAGTCAAACAAACATTATTCAATACAAGTTTATTATAAAAGATGTTGAAGAGGCATCTTTATATGGCACTTGTGAATATGGTGTAGGGGTGATAATGATGGTGTGAGGCTGACAATTGAACTAGGTGATCTTGAAGGTCTCTTTCAACCTTGATGATTCTGTGATTCTGTGACATGCAAAAATGTCATGCATTGAGAAATTTGTGAATAATAGGACATGAACAACAACAAGAAGAAAACAAACCAACCCTGAGTGTGCACTGCCAATAAAAATATTCCCAAAGCATGGAAGAATACAGAGGTGGGGAACATGACTAGGGCAAAACAAAGTAAGTCTCATGCTTGGACAAAACAATCAGCCTTCAAATTACAGACTTGGATATTCTTTCCAAAGACAGCAGTGCTGTGAGTCAAAGCTATCAAACCTCTGGACCATGGTCTGGACATAAATTTTAAAAAAATTCAACTCTCTGCTTAGGAAGGAAAGTTTTTATTGTTTTAAGTAAATTCTAAAGAAATATATATTTTAAATTGCAAAATCCAGTCTTCTTTAGCTCTCAAAATGAAACAGTGATACTTACACATCTATGAGATTTATCAGACTGCATCTCTAGCAGAACATTATTTCTTTCACTTTTTTTCATTGCTGTTTTCATTATCCTTTGTTCTGTGTCCCTTACAGATTAAATCCCCAAATCACCATGAACTTGTCAGATCACAGATCTAGATCTGTACTGCCTTTTATGAATTTCATTTAGTGAAGTGACATTATTCACTTTCCAAGATCACTTTGTGAAAACATCAGATACAATATCAAGATGTTAGTCAGTTTTCCTGTGCTGCAACTAGCCTTAATTCTTATTCAAGCACCAGCTACTCCATAAAAATTTATGAATTTTGTTAATTATCTAAAACATTCCTCTAATATTATTTAGTTAATCACTATTAATTGGAAAATAAGCAGTACATTTATTCTTTTGCTGCAACAGGCAAGACTACTACTGAGCAGTACATTAGTATGGCATGCTGGGCTTTTTCCTTCTATCTTTTTCATTATAAAACTTGTTCAAAGACACTTTTGAAATTGAAAATTGCAATATGCATCAGATTTCTATTCAATTCTTTACATCACATTAAACTAGAAAAATAACATTTAGGAAAAAATGTGTTAATACAACAGGTATAAAATAATAAAAAAAACTTTTTTTAAAAAAGGTCTTTTTAATGCTTCTAAAAAAATTATCTAGGACACGGAAAGTAGTTGCATTAAAAAGGCATGTCTTAGAACTAACTTCACAAATACAGAGTAAAATTATGGGTACTGATCTGATATAAAAAGACGACAAATTTACTCAGAAGATTGTTATAAGGAGTATCAAGTACCTAATTCTGCTGTGAATAATTCCCAGAATTTACTGTCTCCAAGCAGTAAGAGCCAAGTAAATGTTAAATCCTATCATCCTTTTTTGCATTTCCTAAAATATTGATGAAATATAGTAATGACAGAATAGGCCCCTAAACTTGAAAATCTCAACCCACTTTAGACTTTTGCAATCGTTCCTGTCTATGGGATCATGAACCTAACAGTGCAAACAGGAAAGGTAAAGCATGAATCTGGTAACAGCTACCACATTGGAAAAATTAAAGACTTCCTTTATAGAAAGGTTTTAGAAAAGGTTCAAATGATCAATTCTACAAATTTCTACAGAGACATATTTTTACAAATGTTGACTAAGGAGTTTAGATTGTTTCTACTGATTCTAAATGTTACCTTTATTGAAGACTGGCTCCCAGAAGACTGATAGCCAGATCTCTCTGAGCATCATCATTTTCAAAATGATGTTTTAGTGATACCCTAAAATAACCAGCTATTTCCTTAAAACCTCAGATTTGGTAGACTATGGTCATTGTGGTCATTATTTCTCTGTCTAGCAAGCTAAACATCAAACAAAATACCATATAAATGAACAGGGATTTTTTGCCAAAAAAACCCTTGCATTTTGTGACTTGTGGTATGACAACCAAAGGGAATACAAGAGAAGAGAAACAGCAAAGCAGAAATGATTGACTAACACATTTAAAGCTCATCACGAGGAACCAAAGCCACAGAGTTCATTCCCACAAGCATTGGTTTTTCTTGGGAAGCTAGGCTGAAAATAAAAGCATATATTTCAGTTATAGTACAATGTGATGGTTCCAAATAGAAAAATAATATTTAATTAGGGGAAGATTTCATGATTTGATACTTACAGGTATATTTCTCTTCTGATTATTTAATGAACTGAGTAGTTCCTTTTGGGTGTGGCAACTCATCCTCTTTAGGAAGACATAAAAAATGCCTTTGATTCTAACTGTCTGGCCAAAGCACAATTTTCACTGCAGAACATTTTTTTGAAACACAGAGTTTTTAAGAGATAGAGACTACTTTGTCAAGATTATTTGGGTGTTTGTATCCAGTGATAAATTTTGTGATACTAACTAATCTCCAACAGCTATGGGAAACTCATTAGTGTTCTTTTTCACCATGTAAGCAGAAAAACATCATGGAGAGATAAAGTTACATTTCCAAGTATTTAAGAATGATTATCAAAGAGCACAACTTGAATGGAAAGAAATACAGCAAATGTGACTTTGAAGCCTTATTTGGAGACCAGACACAATACAAGGAAACAAGTGTAAGTACCACACATTCTACAGTGGATCTCTTGACATGACATGTCTGGGAAGCCTTGGAAAAGAAGTTCACTTGTTGTGTTAACTCTTCACACATGAATAAGTTAACTCTCTTAATGAAGAGGTAACTAATGAAGTGTTAACTCTTCACTTCTGGCACAACTGAATCGCTTTTTTATTGAAGCAGAACCAGAGAAGTAAGGAAAACAACTCTTAAAACCTAGATGACTCTGTTGTTAAAGAGCAAGGACCAACTACGTTCATTCATTCATGAGAACAAAGATTTAGGAAGGCTCTATCCACGTTTGTTACAACTACACCATCTGAGTAATAAGAACATATACTCCAAAGAGGATACTAAATAGAAGAGTAAAATAGTTTCTTTCTACCTAGGGAAATTTCAAAGTTTGAAGCATATTGAAGAAAAAAAGTACCCAGTAAGAAAAAAAACCATAAAGACAGCAATAATCTTCATTCCACTTCATAGGAGCTGCAGGAGATTAAATGCCAAATGAAATGCATTTAGGAAGGTTGCCGGAACATATCTGTGAAACAAACCTAGTTCATCCTGCTTAGATAGGGTCTTGAAATAAAGGCCACAATGTGTCCACAATACACATACACAAATCCAACACCACACTGAAACATGGGAAAAGCAGTGCAACAGAGATGACAAAATAAAGTTCTCAAGCAAAGAAGCAGTGTCATATAACAACAGATGTTTTGGCAGGGATTTTTTTGTAGGGTGGGAATTTCCTACCCAAAGTAGAAGTCATTGTTGTAATAAAAATATTAGAGGGAGTACGGATTAAAGCAAATCTCTGTTACACTGCTCCTTTAATAAAGGTCATGATAACCTAAAAAAGCCTGAAATTGAAAATGGAAAATGGATTTACACACAGATTGAATTGCTGTCCTTGATGGAGCTGAACTTGAGGTGTGTTGTCTTTGCTTTCTTCCACTCAGATGCAGGAAAAAATTGATCAGCAAAAGCACCAACTTAAATGAACTGTGCACTGAGGACTGTTTGTCTCCCATCACAACAGTTTCTGAAAATCATCAGTCCTCATTTTTCATTCAGAACTTTTGACACAGATGTTTAAATGATGTTATGCAAATTCCCCTCCATTTCATGTCATTTTCTCAGAGAATCACACACCTACAGCTATTTTCGTCACTCCTGGTTGCAACCAGAGCTGGAGGGTCAAACAGGTGGTGCTGGCTGAATACAGTCATAATCAAAAAATTCAAATGAGAAAAGATGTGTGCCTGCCATACTTCCAGTTGCTTTATTACCCACCACAGAAACAGAAATCAAAACGTATAGAGCTTTTCCTTTCTTCAGAATCCCTTTATTTATATTTTTTGTAAGTCTTCATCAAAAAACTGCAAAATATTCGTATTACACTCAAAAGTTAAGTTTTCTACCTCTATGACCACTTTTGTGACTTTTGCCCAGATTTCCTGCAGTCAGTCTCCCTTTCTTCAATCACAGCACTCAAAAATGGACACAGTATCTCAGCTTAGAAGGGCGGAAAGATCACTTCACTCATGAACCATTTTTCTGCTTATGCTTCCTGTTCTCTGGATCTTTTAAAATCACAAGATTGCTGTGTCCTATTCACTTTGTAGTCCTCTGTAACATTAACTGCTTCCTGAGAAGTTGTTACTCATACCTGTCTCATTCTGTAATTCCATAATAGTTTTATAAGAGTGATTGTTTGTGTCATCTTCCAGCCAATCAATTAAACATCAGAAAAAACACCTATTGGCCAGAAAATGACACTCTAATGATTACAGATATAAACACCAGGCTAAGTGTCTAGAGAGCAACAGGTATTACATAGGTAAAAAGCAAAAATAATTTAAAAAAGGGTTTGCATGCTACTAATGAGTCAACTAAAGGGGACAGCAACACTATTTATACTTGTCTCTTGTTTCCCTGGAGGGAAACAAACACAAAATACTGCAAACTGAGTCATCTATGTCTGTTACTCCTGTTGGCACAGCAGTGTCAAGTCATGTGAACTGAGTCAAAGAACAGAGCAAAAGTTTCTGAGAACTATGAATCCCAAAACTTTTTCTTTTAAGTTGGATTTTATTTTCTAACAAGAATTCTGAAGCAAAAACAATCCACTCAGACTTTACCAGCTTCAGCTAGCTAGAAAATTAAAGGACACAGCTTCCTTTTACTTGACTTTCCCAGATCCCCTCAACTTTGGTGTCTCATTTATTGCTCCTGTATAGGAGGCAGGAAGCCCTCTATCTGGCTTCCTGCAGTGTATACCTTTATTATCATTCTTCAGCAGTTAGACTGAAAGTTGATTTTGTTGGGCCCCTGGGGCTACAAAATCTCGCTGGGTTGTGCACACATACTTGCAGGCCCAGAGTTCTGCTGGGAAAACTATTTAGGAACATTGGCTTTGGAATCAGCCTCCATGAGTTGACAGAAGTATGCTGATAGTAAACAATCAGAACAAGAAAAAAAAAAAAACAAAACAAATACTTCATCCTACATTAAAAAAAAAAAGAAAAAAAGCCTGAAATCACTGTCAATATTAAAAAATTCAAAGAGATCAAGACATTTGTCAATAAATGAGGTTGAAAGTCATTGATCAGGTGAAAATAGATACCTGTTGAGAAATTTTTTTTACAAAACTGTAAAGACTACTTTTCTTAGGGGTTTTGTTTGGGGTTTTTTTTCTGAACAACAAAACCATACAATGCATGAGGCATGTAATCACTAAACAGAGTTTAGTGTTTACACAACAGTGCCATCATATGTCCAAATTTCATGCATTTCAAAATGTCATTTGAAAATCAAAGTGAGACAGAGTAACAGAAAATAAAATAAAATGCTGTGTTTTAAGCACATGAATGGTGCAGTACAAAGAGCTTTTTTGCAATCATCCATTTGATGATGGAAACAGTTCTGTTGAGTCAGTAATAAAAACAATTTCTCTTTAGTTCAAAAAGCTTATAAGAGACTCGGAATTGAGGTTCTATGTGCACAGAAAACTGATGAGCACAGTCACTGGAGAAAAATTACCTATGCAAGCAACCTAGAAATAACAGCGACCAACCAACCAAGAAACAAACAATCCCTCTATACAGAGTTTCTATCTTTCTCTTTGCAAATGTTGTTTAAGTTATTACTAGAGTAAGAAATTTGGTAAATGTTCTCATTCCTAGCATACCTGAAGCAAACAACCCTGCACTGGGCTCTGTTGTTGATTTCTTAAAGAGAATAATTCACAGCCAAGCCTGTGTCCGCCAGTGTGAATCATCCTTAATGCAACTGAGACTTCTCAATTCTACCAACTCTGGAAAAACTTCACAGCAGTCTCAGATCTGTTAAACAAAAGAGGATTCATCCTTAAATGAGTTTGAGCACGAATAATCAAACCAGCAGCCAAATCCTAAGCTTTTATTCAGTTGGTTTTAGACTGTTCAACTTTAGATCTACTATAAGGTTTTTATAATTGATAATGTTCGCTCTTTCATAAAAGTTGCCAGGGGAAATTGAAGATTATCACAGTAGGATGTTGGGCAGCTGGAATTTTTTGGCACCTGAAAAAGCAAGGAAAGCAGCTTGCAAATGAGAGATAAGGATGCTGGTTGAATTCTTCTGCTCAAACATTTGGAATAGAAACTGTAAACAAGAGTGACATTTCTTTTGCCATCACAAAGTTTCAGAACAACTGCACAATACAGAAATGGACACCACTCACACATGTAACATTTCAGGGTTGGGTGTTCTCTTTTCAAATTCAAGAAGTCGTTACTGGTCTAATAATGGTGATTCAGATTTTCATCTTCAGCGCTTGATATTTTCAAAGAGTCATTACAGTATAAAATGATCATTCTTGAGCAGTTGTTCTGGAACAGAGGCATTTAAAACAAAGGCAGTCCATTGCACATATTATGGAATACATAAAGCTTTAGGTTTGTTTCAAACCTATCGTGTCCGGAACCAAAGTCTATCAAATGCTCAGTTTCTTACATTACGTGATTCTTAAACTGAAAATTAAAAACAAGCAACTGAAAAAAATACAATGTGATATAAGGCATGGCAAATTTACAAAAGGACAAAATTTTCCCCACAACTCATGATATGAGAGTGGAAATTCATTTACAAGAAAGACAGATTCATATTGTGTTCTGCAGTGTATTACACATCATCCAGAATTTTTCTGGATAGTAGTGTGTTATAACTTTTAGTTAATACTTGTAGCATTTTTTTTTATTATTATCTGAGCATCCAGAAGGCAATGTATATTTTGTCCAGGACTGGAAAGATAAATTAACAAGTCTTCAGCTTGACTATAATTCCATTTAATTTTTTGGACTTGCTTTGATTTACACTAGAAAAAAAATAACAAGCAGCATAACTCATTTCTGCATAAATTCTGATAAATTAATAAATTCACAACTGCTTCATTCAGTTTACTCAGCTGAAGATAAATTATGAGGTAGTCCAACAACAGGTTTGATACATGCTTTGTTATGATGACATTCTTTATAGAGTAGTGTTGTCAATGAAAACTTGTAACTAATACAGTAATGAAGGGATTCAAAATTTGAAAGACCAATATTAAACTGCAAAACAAAGTGAGATAACACATAAGTCCATGTAAGTTTTCTAAATTGTAAAGATCATGCAAAAATACTGCTTTCTTCATAATTTCATAATGTGTAAGGTATCACCACCAGCATCTAATTTGCCACAATCAGAATCCTGCCTAACAGTGCAAACGTAGCATCAGAGAAATAAAAAGGAAATAAATAATAAGCATTTGTGCAAGCATTTTATCAGAACGTCACATTGTCTGTTTGGTTAAAAAAAAAGGAGTGGTGATGATGAGGAAATAATAATTCTAGTTCTTCTGTGAGCTGCTGCTCTTTTAATTATTCTCTTCAAAATTACATTACCTGGTCCGAAAAGAACAGGATTTTTACACACAGAATGGCACACATAGGTGCTTTGTTTTGTGTTTGCGAGACAGATTAGGTGTTTCCAGAAGAGACCATAAAGGAATCCCCAGTACCTCTGAAGAACAAGAACATGCTCTGATAGTACTTATCCCCAGTAGCTGGATTTAGCAGTTGCTGCTCCCATTTGTCCCACTGTCCAAAGAGGAATAGTTATTAACATAGAATGCAAAACTTTAACATTAGGGGGAAGAATACCTTAAATTGGTAAATTTCCTAAACATTTTGCTTCTCCACCACATACTTAACCAACTCAGTTGCACAGGATTACTCTAATAAGAAAACCTGATCTACGTAAAAAGGACATATATGTAAATCGATATACTGCTATGATATTTTCATTTTGTTTACTGTTTAAACTGATTTTTAGTATCAATCTGTGTGGGAATAATCTAACAGGTAAGGCTATCTGTGGGAGCCCAAACCCAGCCTTCAGCAAAAGAAAGCTCAGCTGACAAACATCTCGTGATTCAAGAAGTTTAGACCCTTGTCCTAAGACCTGTTAAGGTGTAACCCGGAAATATAAACCTGGCTCCAAGAAGAATTAAGAAATGACTTTTTGAGATGATTGTTAAAACCATGTCTAAACCCCTGTAATCCCTCTATCCCCCATGTAATCCTACCAGAAGAAAAATTAACTATTTGGAAATTGCAGCAAAAACTTGTGTAACCCCCCAGTTAACATAGGTTGTCCCCTTCATTAACATGTCCAGCCTCAGATGCCTTTAAAATAGTGTTCTCGTGTTCAATAAACCATTCCAGTTCCCCCATACTGGGATCGTGTCTAGCTTTTATTTTTCAGACCGTCACTGCTATCCATCATCTCAAAGTCACAGCTCCAGTGACATTAGTATAACAACACTATCAAGCCTCTAATATAAATTCAAGCAGTGGAATCAGCTAGATTTGTATGATTTGTGGTGTCAATAATTATTTTTTTTATGAATGTAAAATATAAGCTTTTACTACAGCAAATAAGAAACAGTTTTAAGGGTTAAAGGAACATGGCATACTTAACCTGTGTTGTAGGAAAATAACTTTAGAACACATCCATTGGGGCCAGAAACAGAGTTTGAAAGAAAGATATCTAAGCAGATGGAGTAAATTACAAAAGTAGCAAATGACAACCTTTCAACTCCTTTCAGAAAATAACATGTCGTTGTCCGTTTCCAGAACTTTTTTTTCTGAGATAACTCAAACGCCTTCATCCTCCCCCCAGCTCACGTGAGCTAGCACACGCTCATGAGAACTGCATCAACTGATGTCCTGGATCCTCACCTATACTACAAATCTGTTTATGATTGATTAAGATTTAGTTTTATTTTGGTAGAGGAAAGACACAAAAAGATGTTCCCCTTTTTTCATTACGCTTTTGATTTTGTGGATTGAGGTTTTACGTACTTTTGCAAAGAATCAAATTACAGCCCTGAAAGTGCAAATTCACTCTCAGTTATGTAAGCCTTTTTTCAGCAATGGTGTCAGATAACTTTTGGAGAAGTGAAATTGGATCTAAAGACTTAGCTGACGTGGAAAGGTTTTGCTAACACACCCTGTGGGAACAGCTGAATACTGCCTGGGCTGTGGGAACGACTTGGATTTTTGGATGGCACTCTTCAGAATGACTCCATACTGAATATTCTGGTGTCTCAAGCTATTAAGCTCACCCAGAAAAACAACTCAAAAATGTGCACATTATCTTTTTTTACCTCTGCTCATAAAACAGCTGATTCTGTCCCCCATGTTTTCCACAGGTTTTGCTCTGATTATTTGTTGGGGGTTTTTTCACAGGGAGATAGGGGACAGGGGTTCATGAGGTTTAGTTATTTTAGAAGAAATAGCTAAGTTTTCTAACATTTATAAAACTAGATACTAGTGATTCAGGGATTATAGACACAAATTTGTGGGCGTAAAATCTTGTAAATATAATCACATTGGCAAAAAGTTTAGTAAAAAATAAAAATCTGCTAGAAAATCACATCCATTTCATAAAAAAAAAAAAGGGGGGGGGAATATCAGTGTCGATGTATTGAAGCATCATTCTCTGTGTTGAGGTGCATGAGACAGTATTTTTACGGGGAGTGAAGGACCTGACAGTGACTGGGAAAAGGGTTCAGTGGAAAAACTAATACAGATGAACTGAATAATGCAGAAGAATGAAGAAGTTACTAACCACGAAAAGGACTTTAATTACTTCTTTTCCCTTACATTATTTGGAAGCTTATTGAATTTATTAGGCCACTGGGGAGGTTAAAGATTGTACTTTTTTTTTTTCTAGCCATGTTAATGATTCCAGTGTCAAAAAACTTTTACTTTGACATCATCAACAGTAGTAACTACTATAAATTCCTAATAACATTGTTTATGTTTAACCATGAGCAGCTATTTAATGTATTTTAGAGGTTAAAGTTAAAGGGCCCACTAGGTACTTTTTTATCACAATTGAAAAGGTGAATTTAGAATACTAGAACACCACTTCAGAATAAAATATTAAGAGAACATTTTCATAAACAGTTCCATAAAAGGTTTTGAAGGCGACAATCTTACTAAAGCCTTCAGAAAAATTAATTCCTGTATTAGTTTTGTAAATGTCTTCACCTATTCCCAAAAGGACTGTTATTAAAATAGAATTTTAAGGGAAATAATGTAAATTAATTGAGCTATTGAAATAAAATAAATGAAGTTCATAATAATTATCACGTAACACTGATAAACTCAATCCATTTTAAAACAGAATAGGGTTTGATCTTTGTTCTGTCACACATATTGTAATTGTAATTACCTTATGGTAATCTAGAATATGTTCGTTTAGATAACAGCACAATATTTATACCACAAAAAGATTCTTTTAAATCATTATTGCTTAGTCTTATGGGATTTTGCATTTATAAAAAATTGAATGTATTAGACAGAAAGACATTAGATATAAAATGTTGGCAATCTGCCTTAGCAAACTGTTATATATACATCATTCAATAAATATACAAAATAATATAGAATTAGCAGGAAATTAGCCCAAAATTTACTTTTTACTTTAAATGTCCAGAACCAACATATCAAAAAGAAACTTGGTTACAGACTAAGAGACTGATCCTGGCTGTACAAGTGTACTCTGTTTTGGAGAAAGACTTCAGGTGAAGCAAAAAAATAATGTCATAATCTATACTGCACTAAAAACGTCTTTTCACAAGAACAGCAAAATGATTGTATTGGGTACGCAAAGAAGGATGTCCTCAACATCTGGGGAAATGGGCTGACAGGAACCTCATGGAGTTCAATCAAGTGCAAAGTCCTGCTCATGGGGAGGAACAACTCCAAACACCAATATGAGCTGAGGGCAACCCAGCTAGAAAGCAGATTGGCAGAAAAGGGCCTGGGACTCCCAGTGGGCACCAAGCTGAACATGAGCCAGCAGTGTGCCCTTGTGCCAGAGAAGGTGAGTCATGTCCAGAGCTGCATTAGGGAAAGAATTGCCAACAGAGATGTGATCCTGTCACTCTGCTCAGCACTGGTGAGGCCACACATGTAGTATTGTGTTCCATTCTGGGCTCCCCAATATGAGAGAGATGTGGAGATACTGGAAAGACTCTCACAAAGGGCCACAGAGATGATTAATGATCCAAAGCATCTGTCCTATGAGAAACAGCTGAGAGAACTGAACCTGTTTAGTCTGATGAGAAAGCTCTCATCAATGTTTCCAAATACCTGGAGGAATGGTATACAGAAAACAGAGACAGATTCTGTTCAGTGGTATTTTCAGTCATTTTAGGAAATTTTAAATTCTATTCTTACGATTTTAGAAGAAAATTTAAAAGGGGCATAAAAACGAATTGTTTCTGCCACTATAGAATTGCCCAAAAGACAATATCTAGAATGAGGTTTTTTTCTTTTCAGATAAGAATGAGGAATATGTTTGAATATTACATTATTTAATACTTTACTAGTATTAGCTAATTTACAAAGATATCTAGCCTCTGTTTTGAAGTGATTTCTCAGTTTGGGATTTTTTGCGGCTTTTATATGGATCTAATTATCTGTTGTATAATTAATAGATTTGCAGCTGAGGAACTTGAAACTATAACAAGAAAGGGCCTTTTCAGAGAGATCAAGGAGAAGTCTTTTGACATTGCATTTCCACTAAAAGTTTTACTTGGGAGGTCAGAAACCAAGACAGTCTAGAACTGTGGGAGTTCAAAGTGTCTTTAGTGTAGGGGATGCCCACAAACATGAAAATAATTAGCTGTTTCAAGGGGATTGTTTTTTGGGAGAGAGAATGGGTTTGTGTAATTTCTTTCTACTAACTCCACTGAAGCAATTTTTAAAAGCTCTGCATATATTCATTTACCAAAGGAAACCAGAAGAAAAAAGGATAAATATCACCAAAAAGTAATACTGTAAGTTCAAAGAATAAAATACACAGGGAGAAATCCTGAAGTTGTTATTCATCCTTCCATTCAGGGAAGTCAAAAAACCACATGTTGAGCAGAATTTGCAGATTACAAAATTTTTTTTTTAAATAATGAGTGCAATTTTGTGAAAACATTACTGTTTCAAGCTACCCATTTGATTCCTCTGAAAGGAAGGATTTCCAGAAGCACTGGACATAATTTCTCTTTGCTTCATCTTAAATTAGTAAAGGAGAAGATGCAGGTCAACAGTGAAGAACTCTAAAAAATTTGTTACCATTAACTTCAATAGTTCTATTTCACATGGTATAGTTAGGAATACCAAACAAAGTTGAATAAGAAAAGGTCCAAGATCCCACAGTAAAATCAGTATGCAATTCCTTGTTGTAACTAGAACAGCACCAAAAAGGCACTGGAGAGTTTTTTTTTTTTTTTTTTTTTTGTTTAGACTGTAACAGAAGAGAATAAAATACAAAGTCTAGAGCTCTCAGGGAGATAACCATATGAACTTGTAAGATTGATCAGAATAACGAATTTTTAGTTGCACATTATAATGACTGTGAATCAATTGTGGAACAACTTTTTATTTTGTTATTTTAAAGACTGCACATATAAAACCTGTTTTTACCACTCCATAAAGAGAAACCTGTGCCAAGATCACTAGGGAAAGAAAATGGGATAGAAGCGACATTCCCACAAGTGTCTACACAAACATTTCTTCCGGGAACAAGGATGAAACAGAGTGGAGACCAGCCCGCTTTTCTACAGTTACATGTCTGTGGCCCACAAAATATCTAAAGAACAGCACAGAGTATTGAAGAAAATATTGGATTTTCTGGAAAAAAATGAAGCTTCAAACATTAAAAACTAATAATTAATTTGGATTTAATTTAGGTAACAATTTCAGTGAGGGAAAAAATTAAATACAGATATAATGTTACGACCATCACAATTTTCTGAGTTAGTGCAATTTTCAAATAAAAACATTTTTTTGCATGGAAAGTAAGAATAAAAGTAAAATGATATAATCAAAAAATGTCATTTTGGGTCAAAGGAAGCATTTCAAGTAGCATTTCTTAAATACAACTTTTTACTTTTTCCGTTTAACTCTGAAAAAGTATCCAAACTTTCTAGCACCACATTTAAAAAAAATTGCCCATGTCTACCAGTCAGTGTGCAGCTGGACCAGCACAGGATATGTTGAGGTACATGTACTGGAGTAACTGATCCATGTCAGGGTCCCCTAGCATCATAAAAACAGCCTTGCCTTGCAGTTCCAGAGGTAAATGGAATTTTCTTAAGTAGGGAGTTCTTTCTTGTACTTTGCACTTGAATCTGAATCCAGTCTGCAACACCGGCTCAGCCTTCAAGTTACACACGCATGAGATCCATCCTCACGCAATTCTGTAATCTATTTCTCCCTTCTGCATAAACAGGACAGGAAAACCTCAAGAAAACCTTTGAAAGAGAAAAAGAAGGACAATAAAATGCATCAGTTTACAGACAGCAAAACAATGATCTGCTGGCTAAGGGGAAGCCTTCCTCAATCCCCTGGGACTGTCAGCAGCATCTACCAGCCACAGTCACATACACAACCAAAGACACATTACCATCCTCCCTGGCCACCAGGAATTTCTGAACCAGTGTGAACCATCCTACTTTCTGCAACCATCATGGTGCAAGTTTGAACTCATAACTCATGATATTCCTGAGACTTATTCTTTGGAGGGCTTCCTTGAAAAAGCCTTGTATCATCATGCTACAGAAAGATAACAATCTTCAAATCCATCATCCTCATACAGAAAGTCTTAAATTGGTGGGAGTAAAAGGGAAATATTTTTCCTATTTTCCCTCAATGGGTCTGAAACTTCCTGGAATATTGGAAAGGCAGGAGAATTTATAACTGCGTGTTATGCTGAAAGCTCAAACTGAATATTTTCACAACTAATTTATGAGTTCATCTTCCCTCCAAAATTAGTTACAGAAATTTACCCAGAAATAATTGAAACAATTAAGAAAAACAAAGCCTCCTTTTTGTAATAGACAAATAGCTTTTCACAGCTGCAAATATTATAGAACCATTCTTTTGATCATCTTCATTATCAGGAAACCCATTTCTATACTGGCCCAGATGTAAAGAAGGGAACTAGAAGATGTAGCATGAGTGGAGAAGTTGTGTTTTAGATTAGATTAAGATGCCTTATAGCTATATCCTAAATCCAGAGCTTTGCATGAACTTTAAACAAGCAACCCTGTTGTGAAAAGCAGCCTCACTTTAGCCCTGGCCATTAAATCCTGTTCTGCACTACCCTTTCCCCTGGCGGCAATGTATGAGTTTACTATTTGGTACTCTTGATCCAGACTAGCAATACCACAGGTCAACTCCTTAGCTCCACATAGATGCTTGTGCTGACAAGAGGGGAGGGAAGTGGGCTGAGGGTGAGATTGCTTTTTCCAGAATATGACAGCGTGTTTGGGGAAACTGTGAGCTGTCACTGACCAGGGTGGTCTCTTCCCCAGCCCCAGCTGCTGTTTCATTTCCTTGCATCAGATGTAACTAATCCACAGCTGCAGGATGAGTCACTTTAGCAACCTACTCTAATGGAAAACTAATTTTTGTTTGCTTTGGGTTTATTCTTTTAGTGGTGGGCTAAATTTCTGTCATTGGATCTGACTCAAGGGAAATACTGGACACATGTAGCCAAAAGCAGAAAGAAGGAAGGGAGTTTTAACACAGCTCATGCTTATACTACTTTAGCCATATGTAGTATCTGATACTAAAAGGCAGAACTACTTCAGTCGATTTCAGGCTAACTGAACTCAATGGTGGTTTGCTACTGAACTTATTATAAATATGAAATTCTAGTCTTATTGAACACTGGCATCATCTCCAAGAATTTCCATTTTCCCTTTTTTGGAATATAACAGACTGGTTATATCAAGGACTTAGACTAGAAACTGTTCGGCAGCAAAGAGGTTTATATCATTACCACCTCTCACCCACTGTCAGCTGTTTGTTCCCACAGTTCTCTCCTGCCAGCTATATTGACACAACAATTTAACCCTTTCCTAAACCAGATCTGTGAAATCATCTAGGTTAAGGAAAACAAACACTGTTTAAAAACCCCCAAAACTAAATAAATACCTGTTGCCTTCTACACGGATCATTCATACATTTGTTTGAATAAGCAGTGCAAAATATGTACTTATGTCAGCAGATACGTGGGGATAGAAACCTCCAGCAGAGTTACAGAAATATTAAGAGGAAGCAGACAAATGGCATCTTTGATCCTGTTTGCTTTTGTTTGCAACAGAATCATTCATATGTCCTGAAGATGACTTGTTTAACTAAAGCTATACAAACACAAAGCACCTTTCTAAGCACTTATAAAATGATTGAGAGATTATACCAATTATTTTTTAGTAAGTTAAGCAGTCCAAATTCTGAGCTTAGACAATCCTGTCTAACTGACAGCTGTGCTGAAGTTACAAGAAAGCAAAAAACACTATCTGCATTGTACTTTGCTCTCCTCATCAATTGCCAAGTCAAATCTACAAATATTAAATCAGTTGATATTACAAAGTGCAAGTTCCATTCACAATGCACACACAGACACTAACCCAACTTCTCCCATGATTCCCACCTCTTTACAACATCACACAAGCACGCAGTTCAGCACAAACACAGACTGGCAAACAACAATGGCAGAAGCACTGTGACATTTCTGGATGGTAGACTAATTATCATCTTGAAATTAAACAGTACATCATGACTATGAGCATGAAAACATGAACAATTCAGTTATTCAAAGGGAAATTATTTTGAAAGTAAAAATAGTTACTTAAAGTGACAGAGAATAGCTAACTAAAGTGACAGAATTGCCAGCTAAATCAAATATGTGGCTGTCATTGCATATACTACAGTAGGACAGTATATCCAGTATACTATCAGCAGGATGCCTTATGATTTCACAGACTAGAAAAATTGGGCCAACTGCAATGGCAAAAGTACACAACCAAATGAAGGTACAGGCTCATTCTAAGTGTCTAGTACAAGAAAAATATATTGAAAATGTTTAATTTAATTTGAGTCAGTAGAATTGCTGTTGTAAGAAACAGGTGATGCACTAGCAATAGTGATTAATGGATCAGTTCTTCAGCACAGAGAAATTGAATAATGCTAAGTCTTAAAAAATATTCAGTACTAAACATTCAGTTTATCCAGTAGCATAAGTGCTTTTTCTAAAAGTAGAAATCACCTAGAATAATAAAATATGAACTTCCAATGCAATCTAAGTATCAGCTTTTCCCTTCTTTTTTTCTATTAGTGGCAATAACAGAGTATTTACTGTACCCAAGACACCTCTTTCTAAATAATTTGCAGACTAAGGGCCTAACAGGAGCAAGAGGAAGAACTATTAAAAAGAAAAGCACTGTGGCTAGTTCCTGAAGATTACAGATCATATTCTATACTACACTTTACTAGTATAGTTTTCTTTTGCTTGGAACTTCCCCTTAAATCCATTTAAAATTGGTTCTCTCTCTTCAGTATCAATTAGCACAAGCTAATTCTGATTATAATACTTACAGTTTCTCAAATATTCTGATAAGAAGTCTGTATGACCCTTTTTCTAAAGATATTCATACTCAGCTTTGGAACATCTCTAATCTTCTCAAGGTAAGTACTTATATCCTAAGTTTATATCTACTCACTGACCAGACAGTTTTGGTGCCCATGGAGATTTAGAAGTGTGTCTTCTGCAGCTAAAGAAACACAGCTGTACACAATTTAGGCCACTAAAGGTCCTCTGTAACTATTTAAAGTGGAAAAGTAATTCTAATGCTATTAAAAAAAAAAAAAAGAAAATATGATTAGTGAAAGTAGTATACTTAAAAAAGGATGTCTGCATTTTGACAAGAATTCGAATTTCTTTAGCTAGGCAGCAATTTGGAATAAAAGCAAAAGTTCTCTCTCTGCTGAGTACAACAGTGGAACAAAACTGTTCAGCTTTTCCCAAAGTTACTTTCACCCTTGTCTATTCCAGAAGCAGTTTAGAGTTAAGCTTCATCCCTTAGAATGTGGTGCAGCTCATGTATGGGCTTAAAAATTATGTTCAACAATTTGAATGTCAAGTGTTAATAGTGTGTTTACTGACTGAGTTCTTCTGGCAAATTAAATCAACTACCTTATAAAAAGAATTTTATTAGTGATTCTTATTCAGAGTTTCCCTCACTGGTATTCTCCATCCACTGTAACAAAATGATATATCTGTTTTAATTTTTATATGACTACAATTATTTTCACTGTGGATTTCTTGTTGGGTTTTTTTCCTATTGACGCTGTGTGGTAAAAGATTTGGCTTTAAGCTATAGATGGATCACATGGCTTGCTTCACAGTGGACCTCACAGATGCCTGGCTATTCAGGGCTCCATCAGCTCTAATTTCAAGATTTCCTTTCAGGAATCCTGTATGAAAAGACACCAATCATTTTCCATACCAGAATAGCCCACTCCTCAGGCAACCTGAAAGTGGTTCTTGGTGGATAATAGTATATCCATTTTATATGTTTTCAGGTACTAAAATACTCCTTTGGTGAAGTGTGTGCTTAGCTCACTCAGAGTAACTTTTTTCTTCTTTCTATGTGCTCCTTAGAGATGATTCTTAGAGATCTTTTAAAAAACTTTACTCACGTATTGTGTGCTGGGAAGAAACTTTCAGAGCTTCTTAAACTTTTTCATGATAATTTATGTGAATTTCACAGCCTAGGCATTCATTAAATCAAAGCTAGCTAGGAAAAGTGACCAGTTCTGAATTTTTCTTAAGAGTCATGAAGACATGGGCCTATTGGACACTGACAACCTTGTGGTATGTACACCACAGGCAATAGTAACTGTAAAATTCAGGTCTGAATCTACATTTCATTAATAATTCTAGGCATGTGGGTACACACTTCTAATTCAGTGTGTTACTGAAAGCAGAGAAAACTTGTAATTTTGCACAATAAAATCCAAAGTTGATTAATCTTCAGATTTAGATTGCTTATCAAGGTATGCAGGTCTGAATCTACATCACTCTGGGTACTGAGCTGAACAAACACAGTGCAGTGTGTCCCCAGGCCAGCATACTGCATCCAGTTTGCACCATATAATTGATGACAGAAGCCTCTAGGAAAGAGTCAGCCTTGGTACCCACCCATACATTTTACATAAACTGAACTTAAACCAAGTTCTTTCCTCGTGGTTGTTATTTTCACCTTTCTATATGTCAGTGACTACTCAACGAACCACATCCATGGGGAGTTCTCAGGCACATCAGGTTCTTCAGGCAATAGAAGTTTTATTCCTCAGATTTTTGTCGTTTTTCCATTTGCATACAAGTATTGATTATAACTCCCTGCAAATCGAAGTGAGCTCCCTCAATTTTATGTTTTACGACTGCTAATTAATACCCATCGTTAGGCGAAGCCTGAGGGTCTCATTCAGGATCCATTTGCAGTGTGCTATCAAAGCAAAGGGTTTGTTACTTAAAGAGCTGATTGCACAACATTTGCCAGAACTGTGAAGAGAACAACACACAGAAGTGTTGTACCGGAAATAGAGTTAGTTTTCTTCATAATAGCTAGTGTGGTGATTTGTTTTGTATTTGCAACCAAAACAGGGTTGATAATGCAGGGATGTTTTCACTGTTGCTGAGCAGCATTTTCACAGCATCAGGGTCTTTTCTGCTGCTCACTCCATTCTAATAGCGAGGAGGCTGGGGGTGCACAAGAAGTTGGCAGGGGACACCGCTAGGACAGCTGACCCCAAATGACCAGAGCTATATTTCATGCCATATGGCATCATACATCTCAATAAAAGCTACCGGGAAGAAGAAAGAGGGAACATAAGGAGTTATGGTGTTTGTCTTTGCGAGTAAAATCTACATGTGGTGGAGACCTGCTTTCCTGGAAATGGCTATGCACCTGCCTGCCAATGGGAAGTAGTGAATAAATTCCTTATTTTACTTTGCTTGTGCACACAGATTTTTCTTTCCCTATTAAATCATTTTTTTCTCTGCCTACAAGTTTTCACACTTTCACCCTTCCAATTCACACCCCCATGCTGCTGGGGGGTGTGAGTGAGCAGCTGGGTGAGGCTTCACTTCCGTATCAGGGTAACCAACAAGTGTATTTTCTATTGCCATTGGAATCTATTAAATGATATAATGACATGTGAATTTGATTCTTTTCACATATTGCCAGCATATTTTTTCATTCTCACACATACAAAATAATTCTGAAATGTTTCCATTTTATTTAAAACAACCTTTCTCTTCATCTAAGCCACTGTATAACCTTTAAAATACATAAAAATATATACTTTTCTATAAAAAGGTAAAAAAATTGAGCATTACCTTAGGAGCTAATAAAATATCATCATTTATAGTTTTACAGTATTAATAATATGTGTTTCATTAAATCCCAAGTTTTAAAAAGAGAAATTAAAATTGTTGGTTTCGCCACTTGCCTATAGGAAACAGAACATTACAGCAACAGACAGAAGGAAATTAAAAAGTGTAGACTCCTTATTAAATGTAAAAAATGTAAAGAAGAAAATATAAAATTATCAAATGGAAGTTTATAGAGAAGCTGCTTTCTGTAATAGTTTATAATAGATTTCAATGATAAATTTCTGGCTTGCAGAATGCCAAAGAAGCAAGACACTATGACCCCAAAACAATGGATTTTCATTCAAGCCCTGAAGTGAACATGCTGCAAGTTTATCTATTGTTTTTCCCCTTACTGTTTCCTGCAGGCTTCTGAGAGTAGAACATTGCAAAGCAGACTTAATCTTTCTCTTTAGTAAATCCAATCTCCATAGATTTCGTTAAGATTTCACTCCCTTCTCCTTTTTTCCCACTACTTTGCATAAATGTCACTTCTGCATCCTGTATAACCCGAAGATGAATATAAAAAGAGGCATTGACTAGCCAGAAGTAAGGAAATATAATTAGGTAATTATATACTCAGCCTGGCTCCTCGGTTATACCTCCTCTCCCTTGTTTTTATTTTGGCCATGACCATTACCTTGCTTGCAGGTTTTAAAGACAGCAGACCAAACTCCTCCCTTAGAGAGACAGCCTGTTCTCTTTCACTTGGGAAATTAATCTGTTCCCACAATATTTATTTCCTATATTAATGTTCTTCATCTGCTTTAAAAGGGAGAAAAGAGCAGATTAATTAAGCCCAGTGGTGCCAATACAATTTATGTCTCAGAGGAGGAAGCTATTTCCACACACATGAAAAATAAAATAATTACACAGGAAAAAAAGATTGCAGCATGCTGAACAGAAGTTATCGATGCCTCAAAAAGAGACATTAGTATTTTTAAGATGTCAGTTAAATTATACACTGACATCAAGTCATTGATGATAGGGAAATTATCAGATATTGACGCTATAACCATGTCAGGATTTAATTTAACCTTCAACATAATGTCTTCATCAGAGTTCTGTAATTCTTAATAATAACATATATGGCAGTAGTACTATAGCTCCCATCCCAACATTTATTTTGTTTTTTAAAAAAATTCTTCCTTGTATCTAGTTTGAATTTACCTTCTTTTAGTTTAAAACCATTACCTCTTGTCCTATAGCAACAGACTCTATTAAAAAGTTTGTCCCCATCTTTCTTATAGCCACCTTTAAGTACTGAAAAGCCATAATAGATCTATCCAGAACCTTCTCTTCTCCAGGCTGCACAACCCCAACTCTCAACCTTTCCTCATAGGAGAGGTGTTCCATCCCTCTGATCATCTCTGTGGCCCTCCTCTGGTCACACTACAATAGGTCTGTGTCTTTCCCATGCTGAGGACCCCAGAGCTGGATGCAATATTCCAGGTTGGGTCTCACAAGAACACAGCTGAGGGGAAGAACCACCTCCCTCAACCTGCTGGTCGTGTTTCTTTTGATGCAGCCCAGAATACAGTTGGCTTCTCAGGATGTGAGTGCACATTGTTGGTTCATACACAATTTTTCATATACAAAAATTAGACTAAATTAAACTTTGGAATTCCCTTTCCTTGCCCACATACGAGCATCCTAGATTTCAAAAATGGCCTTGTGTTTCTTCCTCTGTGTCAGATTTGTGCAGAATGGTTTGCAATTCCTATTCCAAAACACCTCAGGTTAAGCATGACAGTTAAGTCACAAGGTGCCTTGGAAGTCGTGAACTAGTGTTAACTGCAAATGGTTGAAACTAGGGTTGCAAAAATAGCCAAAAGACAGTCCTTGGGTTATGACAGTTTTGTCTGTCAAAACAGTGCACCAGCAACTCTTGAGTGTACAAAGTCATATTGCACCTCCTTTCTTCTCATAGCAGTTTGCTCCAAGTGGCATGGAGAGATAACTATAAATCGGAGAAAACTGCAAGACATGGCTACTAGTAGAAGGAAAAAGATCAGAACAGAAAATTAACAAAGAGGGAACCAGAGAATCAGCAGTGAGCTTCTGCACAGTAACCATACAGGCCATTCACAAAATAAATACATAAAACAAAATACTTGGCAAAGATCTTACCTCTGTATTACAATCGTTTCATGCCCTTTTCAATAGCAAGTGAAATATTTTATATGTGAAAGAGGAGAAAGGTGGGAAAGTGTGTAAACAGGGATAAGTCAGCGAATACAAGCATCAACACTTGGAAGCCGTCACTAACATGCAAAGAAAAAAAACTGCTAACAACAGTAAGAGTATGGATGTCAGAAATGTTTGGTTTTAACAAACATTTTGTTAAATGTTTGAAGGGCTCTTTCTGTGAAATGTAATTACACAATTAAAGTTATAATGTTTTCTGCACGTGTTCTGCTGAGTAGAGCAGCTCTGTTTTGCAGCCTTAATACTCTGCAAACTCTAGGGTAGAAATTGTCTCAAGCTAAGCCCAATGAAATGCTTATGTCTGACCGGGGCCTACAGTGAGTAGTAAATGAAGAGCATCCTTTTACACATACCACAGTATAAATGGTGTGTACTGGGAAATATATGCACATTCCCTGATGCATCTGCACATGGCTGTGAGAATGGACAGTAAATGTATTAGGTTTGCATAACAACATCACATTAACACCTCTGCTAAAACAAGATTCACTCGGGAGAAAAGCAAGCTATGGAACTTGTGTATGAGATGAGGATCATTCTCCAGATGCTGTCAGAAAGAATAAGCATTTAATTTATAAGACTCTATTTAATTCTATGTCCTTCTAGTACCAGGAGTTTGCCTACCTGATTGCAGCAAGTATGCTGCCATGCACATGAGAAATAGAGCAGTAATGACATGACTAGAGAACTCCAATATATAGAGCTGAAGATTTTGCTGCCTATCATGTAATGTTATAACAGCTTACACAAAAGTATAAGTGTCAGCTGCACTTTAAATAAAAAAGGTAAAGACAGGGATCACAGTAGGAAAATGGCTTAAAAGGCTGCACATGTAGGGAATGTGAGAACCAAAAGAAAGAAGACAAAGAAGTTTCTGAGTACTGCTTTCAAAAGTGGCAATGGTTTAACTTAAATTCCTATATAGTCACATTTAAATTTAGAATTACTTACTTCTATTCAGCTTGGACTTGCATTCAAGTCCAACCAACCTAGGATAAACCAACCTAGGATAACTAAACCAACCTAGGATAACTATCTGTCTTCCACTCTGTAGTATTTTTTAACAAGTCTCAAGACAAAGCTTATAACAGCACAGATTTTAAACTATGGCAAGCATATATTTTTCTGAAAGTTTAATTTAACTTTCCAACATTTGGGAAACACCATTATGGACCAGGAGATTGTTTGACTGCATCTATTTCATTTTGATTAAACAGGTAGCAATTTATATACTCATTTAAAGGAAGTAATTTCTACAGCTCTGTACAGACTCACATACTGCCGAGCCATGATTTTCCAGCTAACAAAGAAGGACTTAAGTTTTAAAACCACTTCAAAACCCTTTATCTGAATAAATGTTGATTTTTTTGACATATTTTTAACTAGTGCCATAAGTTACAGCAATGAATATTAACCAGCTGTTAGTGTCCTGCTCTGGGGAATGCCAATTTATAAAGATGCCCTCCTTAAGAGATTGTTTTACTGGTACCCTTTGCACTATTTTTTGAGCAAATGTGTCAAAAGTTTCAAAAACTGGCAAAATATAAGAGGCAACTTAAGAAAATGTTATAAAGCCAGTTTCCCCAAACCATTCTTCCTAGGCTTTCAGATACATTAGATTTCCTATATCTTTAATTCCTAACAAAATCTAATGTTTTTACCTGAATTGTGATGTTCTTTGGGCAATGATTTTTTTTTTTTAAATGGAGGGCATTTAAAACACAACCACCAAACCTGTTCTCTTCATGCTGAAAGACTGTTAAAACTTATTCCCTGTAATGTGGATGTCCCTTTTGCACTCTTGCAAAGTACATGACTGGTTCCTGCTTCCACCTCCAATAAGTTAATCTCCCTTCCCCAGTCTGAGAAACTGTATTGTCTTTATACTATCTTTATTCTCTGGAGTGCAAAACTTTGAATGTGGTTTGATTAAGAAAACTGGGGTGGGTTTTTTCCAACATTTGATCATCTTCATTAGGATCATTTATATTCCTAAGAGAAAACTAGAAGAAAAGGGAAGAATTGCTACTTCCTCCATAGCCCCCTTCACCCAACAGGATAGTCCATCAAGCAATAAGTGAGTCGTACATTCTTCTTTATTCCTTATACCTTGTATTTAATATATGTCTATAAACTTATTGGCCTATTCATCTTCAGTTCACTTGTAAGCCAAACTACACAGGATATACAACAGTGATTTAATGGGTCCTTCAGAATATATTTCAAAAAGAGCTTTCAGTGCATCAGAGAGAATGAAAGCTTCTGCTTCAAAATATGTGTATATATATTTCTTCTGTCTGCATCTTTGACAAAATCATCACTGATGATATTTTTTGTGTCTTGTAAGAAAATAAATAACAGCACCCTGAGTGCTGTCATTTATTGAATGGCTTCCTGAAAAGAAAGAGATTGACTGACTACAGCTGCTACAAAGTCCTGTCATTGTGAATACTAGAGTAGGTTATATTTCAAATAATAAATTGACATAAAAGAATTAACTCTGTCCGATAGCCATCTGCCTCCAAGACATGTTAGCTCAAGGTTATTGACTGGGATGGTTACTGTTAAATACATAATACATCCTGAATCTTCTTTAAGATTAAAAATTGAGAACAGTTTTGATGCTGTGTTCTCTGTATCTTCCACTATATATTAGCACATTAAAAGTGTCAAAATAATACCAGATTTTAAAACTTTCCTGATAGGAGGTAGAACCTGCAAGTTTGAAGTAATTTCTCTACCCTTTCAATCCTACCTTAGGGGTCTTCACATTCCGATGGTCTACTCCACACAACTGTGAAAAACTTCTAGCAAAATTGTGGTGGTAAGCTTGGGTTTTTCTTGGTCAATCTACAAGACATGGACTTCACTGGGACCTTAGATAGTGTGTAAATGAAGATGTCTTGTCTTGATCAGAAATAGCGTGGCCAGCAGTATTAGGGCAGGGATCATCCTCCTATACTCAGCACAGGTGATGCTGCACTTCAAATCCTGTGTTTAGTTTTGGGCCCCTCACTACAAGAAGGATATTGATGTGCTGGAGTGTGTTCAGAGAAGGGCAATGGAGCTGGTGAAAGCTCTGGAGCACAAGTCTTATGAGGAGTGGGTGAGGGAGCTGCAAGTGTTTAGCATGGAGAAAAGGAGGCTCAGGGGAGACCTTATCACTCATTGTATTTACAATTACCTGGAAGGAGGTTGTAGCAAGGTGGGGGTTGGTTTCTTCTCCCAAGTAACAAGTGACAGGACAAGAGAAAATCACCTCAAGTTGAACCAGGGGAAATTTAGATTGTAACAGGCTGCCCAGGGAGTGGGTCAAGTTACCAACTCTGGAGGTATTTAAAAGACATGAAGACATGACACTAAGGGACATGATTTATTCATTAGCAGTTAGACTCAGTGATCTTATAGGCCTTTCTCAACCTAAATGATCCTATTATTCTTTGTTCTTCTCTCCTGCTTTTGGACTACTTAACCAACCTCAAATGTACACTTCTGTCATAAGACCTAAAGATATGTAATAATGTAATGGGGAACATTATTGAAGATGATAGAAGTCAAAAACACCTGGGAGAAGAAGAATCTGCACACTTTTTTCTTTTTTTTTAATTTTTTTAAGCTTGCAATAAATCAAAACTATCAAAGGCCATATGCCCACTCCTCAACATTCAGACCTTCTTTTTTACTTGAGGCCGGAGACCAAGTCATTGAGCCATTGCCCCAGGTTGCACTGATGGCCAGGTTGCATTGTTAGTTGTGGCTCACACTTAGCAGAAGTTGTAATGGGAAAAAATTCCCAGCCCTATCTTCATTGCATGCTTCAGTACTATTTCAGAAGCCCCGGGGTAACAAATCTTTTTCTTGCTGTTTTCACATGGCATATTTGTGCAAGAACCTGTAGGATCCAACACAAAGAAACATGACTAATCATTACTATCAGAGAGAACAGTAAGAGGTCAAGAAAACATACTGTGCAGTCCAGTGTACATTCCAGACTGCAGGCATGGAAAGCCATAAGAATTTAGCAGTGATAATTGTGCCACAGTTCCACAGTGAATGGCGCAGACTGCCAACCCCACCCTACCACCTGCTAATGGCTGAGTCCACCTTCCAAATCTTCATTCAGTAGACTTGAAACACACTTATCAACTGTGCTGTTGTGGCACTATCAGAGAGACACCAAAGACAGTAATCTGGAATTAGCTAGAAAGTCCAGAAGAAAAGGAGGGATGAGAGAGAGAAACTCACAAGTGTGAGACAGAAGCTCAAGACACTGGACCCCTGTTGCTGGCCCAAGGTCAAATGAACAGAAGTGGTGCTTTTTTGTTCCCTTTCCTCAGGCTTCTGTAGGCTAGTACAACATTCTCCACCAGGTTACATATGTGATCTAGTTGACTGGTTTTCCATTAATCTTGACTTGTCCTGTGAAAAAATTTTCCTCAACATGAGAGCCAAACCAGAACTTTAACAAGGCTGTTATGGTGAACTAACTGCATTATGTATGAAAAAATATCATATTGGCCACAGACATTCAAACTGTCTTGTTTACTTCCTATCTCTCTCACTTTTTGATGTATGTTGTTATATTTACAATGCAGCTTTCAGAGAATGCTCCTCTTAGGATTCTAGGCTTGACCTGTATCTTTGAAAGTCAACAGCTTTCTCATATATTTTTCAGTGATTTATTAAGCAAGAACACCTATATTGCAGTGATTCTACATGCTGCATACATATACATTTTAAGAATCAAAGTCAGAATAGAATAGTATTTTCAAAAAATGTTCATATGTTCACATAGAAATCTTATAGAGGGAGGAAATTATGCCTTAAAGCCCTTTTAGTTTTTTAATTTTGCTAATTTTTATAAGCTTTATATATAATTATAGTAGAAGTAGATTTTAGAAGTAGCTATATTGTATTCCTCACCCTTTAGCACCCTTTAGTTTACACATTCCTCAACCCTCTTACCCCATTCCATGCTCCCCATATCAATCCTACCCCTGAATTCAGTAGAAATGTTTAGTCTCTTGTCAAGGCAAGGCCTATGCTGTTTAGAGAACACTCATATCTTGGCCTGAACAACAGAACCCAGTCAAGAACTGGGTGACTGTGTACCCTTTGTGCTCTGAAGATGGTGATGGTGATGAAGAGGTGGTCCCAAAAGGTCCCCAGACCCAATTCCCTGAGGGTGGGCCCGGGGCGGACCAGAGCAAAGGCTACGGGGTGGAAACACTTGGGATTGGACAGATAGTATTATAAATTGTAACATTTCAGGCACAGCCAGCACACATGCGTCCTGTGCCATCTATGACTTGGCACAAATTAAACCCTTTCCTTATCTCACCCTCAATTAACTGCTCCTGAGTTTTTTCTTTAAAAAACAGCATCGGCTGCTGGCATCGGAAATGTTTGGAGCAGGAAATCTTCTGGAAGTTATACTTCTATACATCAAGGAAGAGAACTTCCCAAAATAAGCAGTTGTAAATTATTCTAAGCTGGGTGGGACTTGCACAAAATTAAGATCTTGTACATAATTAAGACTGCATTCTAACTCAACAGTCCCAGAAGAAAACAATTGCAGATTGCCTCAAAGCCTGAATTCAGCAGCAGGAATATCTAAATATGCAAAGCTCAAGAAATCTTTGATCACTGCTGTTGCTGCAGGGTTCTTGTCTATAATCTAACAATTACAATATTTGCCTAGTACTGTGAACAATTCCCTATACAGCACTCTGCAGCTGATGCAAACAAGCTCAAGTCACTATGGCAGATTTTGTCTTCAGACACACACACAATAATCTCGCTGATACATGTAAGACAAATTCCTTCCAAAGGTAAAAATCAGAACTTTTTTCCACGGGCTTGGATTCCAGTCCCTGTCAGCATTAACAAGATAGAGATGGAATTGGAGAAAGAATGTCACTAACCCTCTATAAAATAAAATAATAAAATAAAGTAAACAATAAAAATAAAATAAAATAAATAAAATAGGTTTGAGAAAGCTAATACTGTGAGGGGGAAAATTACAGTACTTAGTTCAAATCTGTCAACACAGCTATTTCAGACCTTGAAGTTTTATAAGAGAATCACTTTCAGCAAGATTTGTAGCTCTCCTTGGAAGGATGTGAATCTGTAAATCAAGGTATAATTTGATCAATCGCCTAAAATTGTAGGGCGTTTTTTCCACCCAAACTGTAGCCGTATAGTACCAACAAACTTAATTTCACTTGTGTTTTATAGAGCACTGCTTCTGTAAGAAAATACGAGAGGACACAAATCAAAAAATTGTGAGCAGATCTAGAAATAATTCATCATTATTTTAAGCTACCAAAGTCAAATGCTCCTACAAAATGCACTTTTTTATTTAAAAAAAAAAAAAAGAAAAAGAAAACAAAGTTAACTTTAGGACAGAATGATCACCACCTGTGGACAATGATTTACCATAGCAGTTTTTTATACAGCAGTTTTAAGACTAATTGAAATACAAAACTAAAAAGAGATTTCCCCATGAAGTTTTATACCATATTTTCTGAACAAAAGTGAAAATTTTGGCAAAAGTTTCCATTTTTAGAGCTATCTTACAGAAGGTAATTAGATGTTTGCCTGTGGTTTAATTACTCTAAAGCATTTTCTATTATACACTACTAGAAATATTGCTTAAAAAATAAGTGTTAATTGTCAATGATTAGGTTACAAAACACTTTCAGAATTCATCTTCAACATATGTTTACAGTAGGCAAACTAATATACTAAGTGCTGAGTATGACACATTCCTGAGGCATCCTAACTTTGCTGATACTCTAATATCAATTTAAAAGTCCCTTTTAGTTCAGACTCATTACTGAATTTCAGAAATAAGACTCACTCCCAAGTGTCCATATTCTTTTTTTCTGTATGGGAGTAGTACAAGAAGAACCACTTTTATGGCTTGGTTAAAAAATTCATCAAATATTTTTCTTCGAAAAATCTGACTTTAAGGAAAAAATAGTAACTATTCATGTATCCAAGGCACTCTAACTAGTATCCTGTGTAGAAAAGAAGGGAAAAAAAAATCAAACCAAACATATACATTAGCATCACTTAGTCCACATGCAAACTAGTGCTCATCAAAGGCACCCGTTTCAGCAAGCCACAGGCTTTAGTCATAAGAAGTGTCCACCCTGCACACTACCACAGTGCCCAAAGCAAGACATAGGTATGCTTCAAGCAGCTACTGCCACTATCAAGACTAAGCCCAGCCAACCAGCTAGTGACTGCCTGGGAGCTTATTTGGTCCATCTGGGATGGAACTGACTTTCCCACAGGAGCCTTCACAATGCTGTGTTTTGTAATTTTAGCTAGAAAGGTGTTGAAGACAGACCATTTTTTTGGGTTCTGAGCATCAAAGCCATCTCTCCAACTTCCCACTCACCCTCAAAAACCAGTAGACTGGGATGGGCAAAAGGTTAGGAGGAGACACAGATGAGATAGCTGACCCAAAGTGACCAAAGATAAATTCCATACCATATGGCATAGTGCTGAACAATAAAAGCAAAGACAAAGGAGGCAGAAAGGGGAGACATTTGTTATTAAGGAGTTTGTATTCCAAAGCAAATGAAGAATGCACTGAGGCCCTACTTTCCAAAAAGTAGATACACATCTCCTGTTGATAGGAAGTAGATAATAAATTCTTTTTTTTTATTATTTTGGTTTTGTATGTGGGCTTTGCTTTCCCTTATTAAATTGCCCTTATCTCAATTCATGACATTTTTTATCTTGTTTTCTTCTGTCTCCCTGAGGAGGGGAGTGATAGAGTGGCTCAGTGGGGACCTGATGGCCAACCAAATTTAACCCACTACAGAGACTACACAGGTGCAAAATATGCTGTGACTAGACTGACATACATGTAATACATATATGTACTTTCTCATCCACAATGTACTTTCTATACAGCTCACATTTTGGCAAATGAAATGCAATAAATAAAAGCAGCCACACTTTTAATCTTTCCTCCCAACACAGAAATTTAGCTTCATGCTGAGAAGTGGGCATGTGTAACTGAAAGTTTTTGAAAGGTTAGACAAATTAACTTCTCAGCAATGAACAGATGTTTCTGCTCATGCAGAAAATGAATTTACTACTAGCTACTAATCTTTATCTCCTCCAGTTGCTCCGTTGTATTCAGTAGTAAAGCTTGACCTGATAATATGTTATGTTGTTGCTTCTAATAACCCCCAAGAACAGCAAGAAAAAAACTGAGAATATTCCACTCAAAAAGAAATTAAAAATTATTTTTTTTTTTGTTGCCTTTTGAGATGTGCTTCAGGACTTATTGGCAAGATACTCTTTTCTTGCTAGAACACTTTAGGATAAAGTTTCATAAACTTTTGGTTAGCTCCTTTCACGTACTGTTTTTCGAACATTTTGTTTCTCTAGAGGAAATAAAACTACTATCTTAACAGTAGAGTTCCCATAAGAATATAAAATAGCTGAGAAAAATATTTCAAAAACTGTCTTAACAGGGCACCAAAGAATTCAGTACAAACAGTATTCATCTCTCATTTAAGTATCTACAGAAAGTAGATACTAAGTTTGATATCATCTGTGAACATCTATAATTTAAAATTCTTGGTCTCCTGCTAGAGTGTGTACATGCAGAAGCCTGTCAGCTGTCAGCAGTACAATTCTATAGTTATGCTATGCTGCACACTTGCAGCAGGTGTGCAATGGAAATAACCTTGAACAAGTAGTGAAAAAAATTTGATGGATGTTGCTAGGGAATTACTAGATGGCAGTTCAAAACCTAAAAGGAAGGGAAGATTCTGTCATTACAGTTGATTCTGAAAGACATTTTTTAGTTTCCCAGAAACATTACATTTTTCCTCATTTCATCAGTCAGCCTAACAAAAGATAGTGAGATATTGCTTCTACTATGTTTCACAGATGCCTCCTTTGTAACTCTCTCAGAGGAAGTATTATTTTATAATGTCTTAAACAGTCAAGCAAAATCAGTCTGCATTATTAAGATACTAGGTAAATTTATTCAATTACTAAAATAAATAAAAAAGTTATGCTCATAATAAATAGTCTTGTAACACTATATCTAGCCCTGTGAAAGTCAATGCAGACTTGCCTCTAGTTTCCAGGACTGTCTGGTATAGTATTTGTCAGAGAGAAATAGTCCTCTAAAGAACATATTTTATTGAAAGAGTAAAGGGAATTGAAAATGTGTATCTTCCGCTAACAAAAAAAAAAAAAAAANTTTGATATATTTTCAAGCAATTTCAAAAGCATCTCATTATACTCATAGCTGAATTATTTCATTTGGATCCCATTTTGAATAAACTTTATTGGAATTATTCAGAAAATGCTCCTGAGATATTCCAAATTAAAAGGTTATTACCATCAATAAGTTATTCAGACATGGCTTAAAACTCATGCTGTTTCCAAAGAATTTACTTTTGGATACATGTGTTACTACACATTTGCTCACTTTGTGGTAGAAGAGCCTGTATGGTTATCATGAGCCTCACTGCTGAGTGGCCACTTTTCACTTTATAAATGGAAAACTCTACTAGTTGAAATCATGCTAGTTGCATGATTTTAAACTCAAGTATCAATCTAGTCTCCGATGCAATTACTTTGTTAGAAATGAGCAAGCAGGTAGTCTTAAGGCGTAGTTGTGGATTTTAGTTTTCTTTGTTCTACAAGTATTTGAAGCTGAAAAACACATTATGTAATAACTCTTTATCGTAAATGCAACAATGAATTATGCCTTTCTTCTCTTCTGAGAAGCATATTAATAAGGAAAATTTAAAATTCTGTAGGCAAGACCAAGCAATTATTCTTCTAAACATCACCAATGCACTGCTTTCCCTGGCAAACTATCAAATAGCCTTTTTTTTGGCATAAAAAGGAAAAGTAAATAGGCAAGCTCTGCATGAAACATGTTGTGAATGTGAATTGGTTTAGGAACTAAATCAGTCTAGACTGCAGATTTCATAAACATACCATACAATTTGCCTCAAGTTGTCTGATTTTATACTGATAGACCTATCACATCCTGTACCACATCCTGTACCAAAGATCTGTAGTTGCTGTGGCTCTGTATGAGGGACTCCTCAAATACAGTGAAAAGAACAAATGTGTTGAACCAAAATAAAGATGTCCATATGGCAAGAAGCATACACTACTGAATAAAAATAATTTAATGCTTCCAGGTTGTTTTGGTTTCTGACTTGGTGTGTTTGTGGATTTTTTTTCTTTTTTTTTTTTTTTAAGAAAAAGACAACAACTTATCACCATGCAGATTTTAAAAGACTAAAGCTAGTGAGTATGTATGCTTGTGTAGCTGTTTCTGGCTTCTTATCCCCACTTTCCCCCACTAATTATCTGACAGACCACGGGATTAATTTAAAAAAATTACGGGTTGTGGGGAGCTGTTGGCATACCTTTAAACATGGTAATAATAAATGTATGGGGTGGTTTTTTACTTTTTCAGATGAACCAAAAAAATTATTTAGAATTCCAGAGATTTTTGCTAGCATCAGGCTAGGTTGCAGAGGTGCTTGCATACCATCTTTTGTGCCATGTGGTAGTTGAAAGTTTGAGTCACATTAAGATGACTGTATTCTATATCTTCTAAGCCGAAAAAACAATGAACAGAGAGGGTCTCATAGAAGGCTATATTAAAAATTTTATGACAATATCATTCCCACAAATTTTTGTGTGTAGATCTGTCATGTGGGAGTTCATATAAAAAAAAAAAATCAGTAATGCCACTGCAGAAGAAGGAATATTTGCTTTTCTGCTGGAAGACATACTTATATATTGCAGTTATGTCTAAACATTACCAACACTGGTAAGGCCAAAATCAAGTTTCCCCATTTCCACTCTTCTGTTTCCTAGATTATCTATTTGCCAGGACTAACAGATTATAGCAGAAAGAGTAACTCCCACATATAATATTATTTTCAGCATGAGAGTTCAGGATAAACTCTACACAACCTGGCGGCAACAATAACTGAAGTATGACCCATAGGAGAGGTAAGCATGTCATGCCAGAGCTGTAATGCTGGTAATAGAGCTTCCTTGGAATCTGACACAGCACATGGAAATGATTTGTATTTTTATGGTGTCCCGGTTCTGGTCAGGAAAGGGTTAATTTTTGCAGTAACTAGGGGGAGGCATGGCTAGGACCCAGAGGTTATTCTAAACCACCTCAGGTGGTTGCCAGGGGCCTGGGAGGTGGAGTTGGAAAGGGAGTCTCTACCAGGGAGAAGGGGTTCCTTGCAGTCTAGCAAGCCTGGTGGAGGGACCAGCTGGACAAGACTGATTCTGAGAAATCTTGTCCATCTTGTACACTTTGTTACTGATATTGTAACTGTTACTGTTTGTTTTCTTATCTCACTGCTTTTTCCAGTAAATTGTTCTTGTCTCAATCCATGATCTTTACCTTTTGTATCTCCAATTGTTCTCTCCACCCTGCCAAAGCTGGAGGGGGAGGGAATGGGAGCAAGCAGTGCATGGTTTCAGTGGGAACCTAATTTGGGGAATAGCATCCTAAACCACAACAAAAGGATACCTTAAAAAGAAAATAAAGTTAGGAGGAAAGTTGAATTGCTTGGTACAAGCCATTCTTACAAGAAAACTGCACACATTTTTTCCTAAGGAGTCTATGAAATGGCCAGCTATAGGATTGATACAAGTAATCAGTTTAGCCTGCATGGTCTGGACATTAACAGCTGTTCTAGCAGGTTTTTAATCTATTTACTCATAGGAAAGTTCTCTAAGCTATGATAATCAAAACTAGTCTCATTTACAAAGAATTTCCAGAGTGTGAGCAGGATGAATGCACATGTTTAGCTAATTCCCTTGTTGCTGCTGTTTTAATCTGCATTTTGCTATTTACAGGAGCCCAGGAAGAAGAACATTTAATTACTGAGACTAAGAAACTGACAAATTCTGTTTGGCTTCCTGAAGGGAGAAATACTGTCACAACACAAACCAGGAAGCATTAGTCTTTGAAATAAAAAATTGACATCTGTCCTATTGAGTTCTGTACATTTTAATTGATCTTATATTGAAAAAAGTCTATTCCTGCAATACTACCTGACTGTTCAAAGGATTTATACTGTATAGTTGTAGCAAGGAGAAAACCCACTAAGATAAAAATGAGGCATCTTTTCTTTGAGTAGATGCTTCTGCTAATGGATTTTTGATTTTCAGAGTGAAAAAGCAACCCTGAACATTTATGTACCACAACACATTCATAGAAAGGTTTAGGTAGAAAGGAACCTTTAAAGATCATCTAGTTCCAACACCTGTGCCATGGGCAGGGGCAGGTAAGGTTGTTCAAAGCCCCATTCAGTGTGATGTTGAAGATTTTCAGGAATGGGGCATCTGCAACATCTCTGGGCAACCTGTGCCAGTGTCTCTCTACCTTCCTCATAAAAAATTTCTTCCTGTTGTCTAATCTTATACTTTGGTTTTTAGTTTAAAGCCATTAATTCTTGTTCTATCACTACAGCCCTTGGAAATGTTAAAAAAAAAAAAAGTCTCTCTCCATTTTTCCTTTAAGCCTCCTTTAAATATTGAAAGGCCATAGTAATGTGTCCCTGAAGCCTTCTTTTCTCCAGGCTGAACAATTTCAACTCTTTCAGCTTTTCTTCTCAGCAGATGTGTTTAACAGGTTCATGCCTTTCTCACACTGGGGACCCCAGAGCTGTATGCAGCGCTCCAGGTAGGGTTTCACCAAAGCAAATCAGAGGAGCAGAATCACCTCCTTTGGCCTGCAGGCCACACTGCTTTTTATACAGTGTATGCCCAGGATACAATTGGACTGAAAGCATATATTGCTGGCTTAGGTCCAATTTTTCATTTATCAGTATCTCTAAGTCCTTCTCCACAAGGCTGCTCTCAATGCCTTAATTCCCCAGTCTGTACTTACACTGAGGATTTTGCCAGCTCAGGTGCTGCACCTTGTATTTGGCTTTGTTAAAATTCTTGAGATTATCAAGCTTGTCAAGGTTCCTCTGGAAGGCATCCCTTTCCTCAGTGAATGAACTGCACCATTCAGCTTGATGTGAGTCTGCAAACTTGCTAAGGCAGCACTCAGTCTATTGGTCCCAATACGGATCTCTGAGGGATATCACTTTTAAATGGTTTCCACTCGGATGTTGAACCATTGACTACAACTCTTTGGACATGGCCATCCAGCCAATTCCTTATCCATCTAACAGTCCTGTCAAACCCTTCTCTCTCCAATTTTGCAGCCAAAATGTTGTGTGGGACTATATCAAAAGGCTTTACACAAGTCTAGGTAGATTACATTGTAGTTCTTACCTTGTCCACTAATGCAGTCACTCCATTGAAGAATGCCACTTTATTAGCAATAAAATAAAGATTTGGAATATGTTCCAGTTCCTACTACACTTGAATCACTGGGGTTTTATTAAAGGCATAACAATGTTGAAAATAGGGAGAAAATGAGGATCAATTGAAAGTGCTTCTGAAAAAAAAGAGAAGTCTGCAAGAGTGTGAACTACACAAGGCTGAGAAAGATACTTATCATTTTTACTACATATCATACCTGTCTTTTAAAATTATCTTAGAAGTATACTAACCTCAGATTTAAGGTAATTCTGAATATGATTGTCAATTGCTGGAAAGTGACAGCACATATGCCTAACAGCAGTTGCTACAACCTTCTCTCCACCTTGCCTGCCTACCTTCATATCTTCAGTTTCTCTCTAGTCTTCTTGTTGGGCTTAGATATAAATGTTTTGTTGTCCCCTTTTCTATTGATTTGATCTTTCTTCTTTCACTCTTCTTGCTGCTGTTCATGAGTTGCTTATCATGGAGCAATATGATTACAATACCTGCAATATTTCAGCCAGTCACAATAATGTGCAAATCACCTTTTTTGCATAATGCAATCTCTCTGCTTAATATGCCTTAAATCTTATTTTTAATTAGAAAATAAAAATCTTCAATTTAAAATTTTTGGATGGCTGAGTATCTATGGGAAAAAAGTTATTTGCATTATATTTATCTCATCCAGAAGTCGGAGAAGCAACTCATTGCACATGTAAGCAAGTGAGCTTTGGCATAATAAATGAAATCACTGAATTAATGAAGTTCTGTGGCTGAGATTCTCCATGCTTGCTTGCCACAGTAACACACAGGGATTAAGAAACTGATGGCCAAATATGTGCTCTACCATTTAGCAAATCTCCTAGAAGCTCTGGTGAGGGTTGATATCGAGCCCTGAAATGGCACATGCAGGGTATGTCTTGTAAGTTTGATGGATCTGACTAACTGATTTCCCTGAGATTTAGTAGACAGTAGACTAGACTGGGACCATACAGTCTCAACATGCTAATCTTGGCAAAGAAACAGATCGAAAAGTTCCCATCTTTTTTGATCTCATCGCTATTTCTGCCCATATGTTGCTGTCTGTACCTTCTTTTCAGAAGGTTATCTTTTAGCTTAGATCAGCGCAGTGATTCACTTTTTACTGCAGACAGAAAGCACCTGCCAGTACAGCCAAGGAGATAGTGAGATCTTACAGAGGGGCGAGAACAAGAAGTAGGAAAAGCCATTTCATAAATTATTTCATAAATTACCTTAGCTGTTAAATCCAGCATATCCTGAAGTGCAGTCCAAGTAGAGACCACAAGAGAAGCAACATAGTAGCTAAGATAAACAGACCTATCCAGATCCTCAGTCAACTGTACTCATTGTTCTGTAGATAAGACACATTACACGTGGCTGCAAAAAATAAGGAAGCACAACATTCTGGCATCCCAGGAACTGAATGAACAGATCAGGGACATTATAGCTTTCATTTACTTATGGCTGAAAGCTTTTCAAGACAGCAACCAAACAAGCAAATACAGGTTAAAAATACCTAAAATCCTAGTACAACTGAGGCCAAAGCCAAGTTTTTACAGACCAAAGCAGGGGCACCAGAGGTATTAAATCTTTTGCTGTTTAGATGATACTATTATCATTTAGATTTCATAAAGCTCTTCTATTCCTACCATTAGAACAGCTTTCCATGGACTCCTGAGCCCAAAGTGCGTAAACACATAACAAAAGGCTTTAAGAAAAAAATGGTTGTTATTTTCTGAGCCCAAAAAGAACAGTTTGGTCTCCTTCTACCCAATGCTGCTCACAGAGAATGGTATAGATCCTGGTGGGATATTCTTAATTCCAAAATTTTAAAGTGGAAAAGCTAATACCCCCAAACTGCTACCACTTTTTATTTCGTACTTTTAGATAATGAAAATTTTGCTTTGGTACACATTAAATCTTAATGGAAAGATAGAGTTGTCTACAAATTAATCAGCAATGACAGATGCCACAGTCTAATTATAGCACTGAAATGTGTGAAGAACTGTAATGAAAACTGATTACTATCCACATAATTTCTACGATTTTAATTATAATAAATACTTTAAATGACTGATTATATAAGTATGTCACATTTGCCTACTCCATTCCTCATTATAAAATTCCTACAGCAAAAGAGTTGCTACGTCTTAGATTTTTGTTCCATTAGTTTACTTATTCCATATGACCCATTTCCTTTTCTGAATCAAAAAATTTAATTACATGTTATTTTTGTATGATGATGTTTAAAGAAGTAACCCAAAATATTTAATCAGTATTTAAGCCACAAACAATACAGAAAAAGAAACATATCTTTAAAATAACATTGATAGGACAAGAGAAAATGGCTTCAAGTTGCACCAGGGGAGGTTTAGATAACATATTAGACAAAATGTCTTTGCTGAAAAAGTGGTCAGGTATTGACATAGGCTGCCCAGAAAAATAGTCGTGGTCCCTGGTAGTGTTCAAAAAAACATGTAGATGTGACACTTGGGGGCATGATTTGAAGTGAACACAGCAGTGCCATGTTAAGAGTTGGGCTTGATGATCTTAGTAGTCTTTTTCAACTGAATTCTATGCTATCCATTGTACCACTTTGAAGATAAAAACAATGAATAAACTACCAAATACCCTGCACAAACTTCCCTCTTTTCAAAAGCCTGAGAATATCTAGCAAGCCCAGATATATGGCCACCATGAAGTATTGATTTCAGGCCATGTGAGAGAAAACAGAAGGAATCTCAGAACTCACGAGCCCTTCATGGAAACTGGTATGTCATCTGAGTAAGAAGCATCTTCTATCCTATCTTGAGTTAAAACATTTAAGGATGATTATAAATGAATGGAGTGGGGTTATAGGGGCCTGAAAGAGCTTTGAAAAGAGCAAGATTTGTACAAAACAGAAGAAAACTTTCCTCCAAAAGAAAGAATATTATGCGTTCTCCTGTGAAGATTGAGCTGGAAGAACCATACTCACATGGGCATCAAAGTTCTATTTTGAGCTCAGAGCTCCCACTACCACCCTAAAGTAGGACACTCAAGCAAACTAACCAATTTTTTGGTGAAGAGAGTGGTATATAAAAACTGTCTTGTGCATTTTAGTGTCTTAATATATTAAGTCTTAAGTTAGAGTTTTATGGTAATTGGTGAGAAAACAGCTGAACAGAATCCCAAGAAGGTAGAGTCCTTCATTTAATACCAAATCAGTTTTAACTCTATTAAACTCAGATATAAACAGCACTCCTAATACACAAAGTGCACGAGCAGTGCATGCAAGCAATAGCTAGGCCACACACACACACGCACACATACACACATAGAGCTCACTTTTGTCAAATGGAAACACTTTTCCTGCATGCTTTTTGGGTATGTGGTGTAGGAATATTGATCCCCTTCTGCAACCATCCTCTAAGTGCTGCTTCAGCCTTACTCTGCATACACCCATCCTCACATGCGAGGAATTTGTGTGCACATGCTAATTCATCATCATCATCATCATCATGGCCAGTCTTTGCAAACGAAGATTTGGGAAAGGTCTTTACCCTTCGAGCCCGCACAGTGGATTTTTTAGGTGAGACACAGTGTGCGCTGAACTGAGCCCACCCTTTAATCCTAAGGTTCATCTGCCAAGCGATGAACTTTGGACAGTGGCAGCGAGGTCCTCAGGACGTAGGTTTGTTTAGAGTGACCTTCTCTTAGATGGATGGCCACACAGGGCTGATGAGCTCCATCTGCCCGGAGGAGTTCCCTGACCGGGAATCGAACCCGGGCCGCAGTGGTGAGAGAGCTGCATCCTAACCACTAGACCACCGGGGGGGGCCCTATATGCTAATTCAAGTCTATGCAAAAATAACAGTATAGCGGTGTTGCCTCTAGCTTTCAGAGGCTGGCCCATAAATCTTTATTGCTTGATAAAACATGTTCTTTGTTATGATCCGATTACTGAGAGATGACATTGCCTGAATTAAGGTGCAAACAAGACCATGTGCCAGACTCAGTGATATGGATTTCATGTAACAGCAAATAGGAGGTAGAGAGAGAGAAAGAAATAGGAAACAGGGAAGGGGAGAGATTGAGAGAGAGATATCAAGCAGAAGACAGTCACCATCCCACTGGTCCTTCTCCACCCTGAGCTTCTCAGCAGTGGGGGTCCCCTAGTCCTTACCACTAGGTTCCAGGTATCCATGGGGTGGTTGCAGAAGCCATTCTCATAATTCGGAGTGTATGAGTAGCTGCTTCCTGCCCACAGTTTGCCACTGTGGCAACTTTTGTCTGGATGTGTTAACCAAGATGTGCTAACCAGATCTCACCTTGAGCGAGCCTGGAATTAGCACCTTTCTGTCAAAATTTCTCCCTTCTGTGCTTATCTCAAGTTCCCACTGTGGTGGTTCATCTTATGGCAAGTTCCCTTTGTAGCCTTGGCAGTGTTTGAGACAGGCAACTGTGCTCTTTAAGTCCTTACACACTTCCCAAAGACAGTCTGCACATGGTTGCATATGTGTCTCCTTTTAAAACAACCCTGCATATCCTGCAGTGTTCAAGTCACTTTGTAAAATCTCATTCACATTGAACAGTATTCTGCATATAGAATTGTAGAATCAGCCAGGTTGGAAAAGACCTCTGAGATCATCAAGTCCAACCCTTGATCCACTACCACCTCTGTGTTTACTAGACCATGGCACTAAGTGCCACATCCAGTCTCATCTTAAAAACCTTCAGGGACGGAGAATCCACCACTTTCCTGGCAGCCCATTCCAATGTCTGATTACCCTCTCTGGAAAGAATTTCTTCCTAATATCCAACCCAAACCTCCCCTGGCAGAGCTTAAGACCACGCCTTTTTGTCCTACCTCTGGTTACCTGGGAAAAGAGACCGACTCCCACCTTGCTACAACTTCCTTTCAGGGAGTTGTACAGAGTGATGAGGTCTCCCCCTGAGCCTCCTCTTTTCCAGGCTAAACAACCCCAGCTCCCTCAGCCTCTCCTCATAGGACTTGTGTCCAAGTCCCTTCACCAAACTTGGCTTGTTGCTCTTCTCTGGACCTGTTCCAGCACCTCAATATCCTTCCTGAACTGAGGGACCCAGAACTGGACACAGCACTCCAGGTGTGGCCTCACCAGCGCTCACAGGGGGAGCGCTCACCAGGGGAAGAATCACTTCCTTGGACCTGCTGGCCACACTGTTCCTGATCCAGGCCAGGATGCCATTGGCCTTCTTGGCCACCTGGGCACACTGCTGGCTCATGTTCAGCTTCCTGTCAATCCAAACTCTCAGGTCCCTTTCTGCCTGGCTGCTCTCCTGCCACTCTGTCCCCAGCCTGTAGCACTGGGGGGGGTTGCTGTGGCCAAAGTGCAGGACCCAGCACTTGGCCTTGTTAAACCTCATCCCGTTGGAATCAGCCCAACTCTCCAGTCTGTCCAGGTTCCTCTGCAGAGCCCTCCTGCCTTCCAGCTGATCAACACTCCCCCCAACTTTGTGTCATCTGCAAATTTGCTAATAGTACACTCAATCCCCTCATCCAGATCATCAGTAAAGATATTAAACAGAACTGGGCCAAACATTGATCCTTGGGGGATACCACCAGTGACTAGCTACCAACTGGATGCAACACCGTTCACCACCACTCTCTGGGCCTGGCCCTCCAGCCACTTCCTAACCCAGCAGAGAGTGCCCCTGGCAGCCATGGGCTGCCAGCTTTTTCAGGAGTATGCTATGGGAGACCGTGTCAAAGGCTTTGTTGAAGTCCATATAGACTTCATCCCTTCATCCACCAGGCAGGTCACCTGATCATAAAAGGAGATCAGGTTGGTCAGACAGGACCTGCCCTTCCTAAACCCATGCTGGCTGGGTCTGATCCCTTGTCCATCCTGTAGGTGCTGTGTGATATGCTAAAACCTATTCTCCACTATGGGACTGAAAGACCAAACAGTGAGTTCTGGTGAGACAGGGAGAAGGTTGAGGAGAGGTGCAAAATATTGAAAGCAAAAGTTCTGAAAACATAAAAACCTAAATTGGTCCACATGCTTAATTGCTTTGAGTGTCCTTGGGCATACAGCTTATGCCTAATGAAGCAACATGAGTATAGCTTTTGGATGTACACAACGCATTCAGTTGCCCCTGATGCACCACTGAAAATAATTGGACCATGCTAAAGGATATGAGACAAATGCCAGAGATATGTGTCATTCAAGATATAAATATCATAATTATTTCCACTAGGAGAAGAAATGCCCAAAATAAAACCCTTGTAAAGGCTGGCAACATAAAGCACATTCTCATTTTGCATATAAATACATTTAAAAATAAAACTGTTTATTTGCTTCTCAGAGTTGCAGTGTTGACTGTTTTTATCCATAATTTACTGTCATTCATTGCTTAATTCATTTTAATTCTGGTAAATTAGTTTTATTTTCTAAGCCTTCTGAGCAAGTCAATTTGACAGATGGAAAACTATTAGTATTAGAGCTCATATTCTTCACTGTTCAGGGATTTTCATGTGTTTTCCAAACAAAAATGGATGGAATAATTGTTCTGCTTGTACAAGATGATGCTTGACCCAGAAAGGAGCAGCAGCCATTTGATGGCATTAAAAAAATATGTTAAAGGTAAAATCTCATCTCTTCTACTGCTTTTGAGCTGGATGCAAGTTTTGTCACAGACACACAGAAGCCTTAACTTGGTTATTTTGAAGTGCCATGGAGCTTCAGCTCATAAAAACAAATTCTGCTGCCTCAGAATTCTTCACTGCATTCAGGATTACCCTTCCTGCTGCTCCATCTAAAGACAGCAAGGAGCCTACTACAGCCTTGAAACAAGCAGGTACAGTAGTTTAGCTGCAGCACTAGTGATTATTGCTAGTTGATTATTTTAGATGAAAATGTTTCAGATATGATCCCCCCAGTCAGTGAGATACCTGTGGAAGCATTGTGCTTCACCATGGTGAAAGGAAGGAGGATGAGAGACAATGGGGCATAAATTGAAACTAGAAGGTTCAGACTGGAGATAAGGAGGACCTTTTTCCCCATGGCACTACTTTGAATATGAGGTTGGATGGACTAGAGAATTCTTAAAGTCCCTTCCAGCCTGAATCATGGTCCTGCATATGCAGAAGAAATAGGAATATGGTTATTACTAGGACTGGCTTTGTGCATTTGAATGAATCGATGCAGCAATAGCTACTGCTACACCACCTGAAACCAAAGTGAATACATACGTTTTGGCTAAAGGTTCTGATAAAAAGCTGACATTCTAGCACACATAGATTACTTAAAGTTTTATATAAAACTTAAGTCTTTATGAAAATAAACATGCATCACACTGAGTAAAAGGTGTACCTCTTGTGCAAAACTGAATTGCTACTATTTCTTCAATCATCGTAAAAGTATTTCAGATTATTTGAAGAAATATGACATCCTAGAAAACTAACCTTGACATATCCTTGGTTTTAAATGAAACAAAAAAAATTAGAATCAAAGGTCATTTTAGGTACTATATATTGTTTGTGTCTCAAACCAAGACATCTTTAAGATGAGGTTTGTAAAAAAAACAAGTACAACATAAGAAGGAATGTGATTTTAAAGTTGACAAATCACCTAAACGGTTTGATAGAATCAGTACTTATTTTTCAAGTGTTCTAAATAATTTGATAATAGATAAGTTATTCTCTCAAAAGGAACTTCTGACTCAGATTCCTAGAAGTATTTCTTTTGGCACAAGTGTGTTTTTTCAATCCTCTATAACATCTAGAGCTCAGTTTGGCTAGGATGCTAAATGCTCATTCTCAGCACATAGATTTTCAGCTTGTGTTAGAAAATAATAAATCTAGTGGGTTATGCTGCAGCCTTCAATACCGGACTAGGGTGCAAGAGGCCACAATGTCAGTACTGGGGCCAGAGCCGTTTACATCACACACATTGCTCAACATGACAGCAGAGGATGTGCAGTCTGAGCAGGGAGGAGATCCAGGCTCTGACCACAGCCTGAGACAACAGAACCTGAGGCAAAAAGCATACAACAGGTAGTAGGATTTCAGCCTGCAGGAAGCGCAGGGCAATGAGGTCTTGAAATGCAACTCCATTTGCAAATCTTGGGTTGAAGTCTCTTTTCTCAACCTGGAAGGCACTTGACTGTTTTGTTATATAGTGGCACATTTCCAAAGAATAAAGTGTACTACAGGACATTCTTAAAGTAAGGGCAAATATAAGTGGAAATACTACAAGCAGAAGCAGGTCTTCAGACTGGGTCTGCCACATATAAATCAAATTTTAGCATCCTAGTGTTTTCTGATGGCACTCTGCTAAATCACTAGAACCAAACCATAAACAGTGTCATCAGAAGATTGTAAGGTAGAGTAGAACACTGCCTTCAAAGTAGTCAAAATACTCAAAGATGTGAGAGAAAGAGTAAAAGTAGTATTACGATGAAATAATTTTTAAAGAATCCATTATTAGTTTGTAAAAAAAAAAAAAAGGCAGACATTTTGCCACTATGCAATATTTAAAATCTTTCCATGATTAACAGTTCATGAGTAACAAAACAGGTAGTGATAGCCAACGCCTATTTAAATCTTCAAAAGGATCAAAGACCTCTTTGCATTTTGCTTCATGCTCCTGGAATTGGTTTCAGACATTGCCAACATAAATGAAGTCGATGAATTTTTTCAAGTCAAATCCATACCAGTGATCAAAACGTTTCTATTCTTGACAAAGATTTCTCAAGAAACAAGACTAAAGCACTTACATATTCCAGCTCCAGCAGAGGAAAACAGTCAAAGAGAAGGCTAAGTTCTCAGCAGAGTATTCTGAGGGAAAAGATGAAGGCATACACTTCCAATTACAAATGCAGAAACAAGTAAATTAAATCCTGGAAGTTTTATTAACTGGTGTTATTCTAAAGCATTTTCTTTTGACAGATTGAACATAGCACAGTTACAAACCTTTAGCTAATGAGAATCAGTGTCTTGACATGCAGTTTCTGCTTTGGAACTGCAATAGGCAGGGCCCCATGAGGTTCTCCCTAAAACTACAGGAGTGGAGGGTGGGGGATTGTTATTCAGAGCAACCTATTCCCAATTTTACCATCTGCTATCTTGTGTTTAATATTTGCATAAGCTTACAAAAAAAAAAAAAAATTATGCATCCAGTAAGAAAACCATGCATAAACATTTTTCATAACACTATTTTACCAGTTTCTTCTCAGGAGTCAGTAACAGAAGAAAGAAGCCTGAAGCCAGAAATATGCTAATTAAGGTGCACAGATATTAATCAAGAGACTTAAGAAGAAGAGAGAAAGAAAAGGATTTGGTTTCCTGTACTGGAAGATGATATCCTGGTGCTAATTCACAGGAAATTACAGGAAATAAACAGGAAAGAGAAATGTAGATAATATCATCTGGGAATTAAGTAGAAAAGACTTGCCCCAAACCTTAACCTGAACGACTTCAATAAACACTTTCCAAAACAGAATTAAAAGAACTGCAGTTCCAAAGCTCCCAAAGAAGCACCAATCCCTATTTTTTTTTTTTTTTGGCCTGTTAGTCAGGTTTGAAGGCTGACTTAGATGCTGAAACTGCTAGGGAGAGTCTTTATTGTTAAATATGTTTTAATAATTTATTGAATGAAATTTTTAATTAATTTGATTTGATGAATTTTTCTACATCTATGGTCGTAAATCTATTTTATTTTAGATCCTGTTATGTGCAACATGACTGAATAAACAAGGCACTCCTCCATATTGAGTAGATCATTTTGTAAAACATCCTGCATCACCTTCTTCTGTTTCCCTTGAGTACTGAGTTGTAACAAGTTTTCCTGTCTCCCAACTGCACAACCAGGCTCTGTACAGGCCCTACCATTCCAAGGGATGAAGAACCAGCAAGGAAAGCTGCTGCCTGTAACAAGGCAGGACAGGGAAGATGGTGTTTTCCTAGATCTCATTTTGCAACAGTTCAGTGTAAAAAGTGGTATCTTAGGGGAAAACTGTGGAAAGAATTGGTTCTTCACTACCCCATAAAAGCACCTAACATATGAATAAAAATTTAATAAATAAATAAATAAATAAAATACTGCAGATCTGCCTTTGCTACAGACAGCTGTAGGAGTGGGGCAGGAACCACACTACAACTAACATGGAGGAGCACTGACATTTCCAGTTTAGCCAGCAAACTTCCTCAACCTCCTAAACTTCCAGGTACTACTGGGCTAATAAAATGTTTGTCTTTTCTTGTAATCTTTACACATCATTAATCCCTATTCACACAAAAGTCTAAGCTCAGATCTCTCTTGTCTCTGAACAAAGAGTAGTTCTGACAAAGTAAACGATTATAGCAGAGAAGCTGATATCATAATTAGGCCAATTAATGTGAGGGTTTCATAACTGTCATCAAAGTGCCAATAGTATTGCTAATGACTGGAGCCTCATTCTCCCATGTGTATATTTTTCTTACCCCTCCCCTCTTCCTTAGTCTTTAGTATGTGCAATCCGCTAAACTTCACCCAAATTTCTTAATCGCAATGCATCTCTTAATTGGACTTCATCATAAAACCCTATATTCTTCTGTGGTACCTGTGAATACATTGATAAAACATTTGTGAATTCAAATACTTTAATTGCATTGTTGCAGGGTGGATTCAGGGTCTGAATGTTTCATTTGAAAGGGCTTACAGATTCTCAGTGTTATCATGGAGCATCTCCTCCTAATCCACAGCCCAACATCTTTCACCTCACATCTTCTATGATATCAGAAGCAGAAAAGGCTTTGCTTTTAAAGCCTAAAGAAAATAGTTTCTCTTTTCAGACAAAGGTTTAATGACAGTGTACTTACACATAGACCTAGAAATATATAAATTTTTTAGTAGTATTTTCCAGGTAAGGATGTAAATGACTAAACAAATTTTGAAGAATGGAGTTGAATTTGTGCTTACACAATTTAAAAAAAAGCATTCTTTCGGCAGGAGGATGGCAGTTTCATTTACTCTTTTTATCCCAGCAAACTTTTATTTTCTTTATTTTGAAATACATCAAAATCTTGTCCAAATTGATGCATTTGGCACACACCGATAACACATATTATGACCTAGGTCAGGAAAGACAGTTGTCTAAAACTTAGGTATCTAAGTTCTGGACCTTAACCAGACATGAAATGAAACTGACTTTTATTGAAAAATAAAGAATTTGTGTGCATTTCCAGACAAGTATTTATTAAAATTTGGTGCACCTAGGAAGCCCAAGTATCACAATCTAAGTAAAAAAATAAACAAGTATTTTTTAATCTTAACATTTTGATTTGAGATTTAAGCCACAGGTTGGTTGAGGAACGACATAATTAACATCTAATTAGCTCCACAGAGAAGGCTGCTACAGATGAACAAGAGAGAATCCTTGACGTCAGGGACAATAAAATATAGATTAGTTTAGAAAGTTTAAGTGGGTTTTTTTTAGCTATTTTGAATTATAAAATATCTTATATGTGAGAGATAAACATTAATTAGTAGAAAACAGTTTCAACAGAGTGTGAATAACAGTGCAATTATAGAGCTGCAGAGATCTAAATTCTCTTTATCTACTAATCTAGAAGGTATGCGCTATAGAATTGTCCAAATTATGTTTAATAGAAGCTCAAAGCTATTGCTATCAGATGGGAACTTACTCTTTTCCAAAGCAGCTCATTAAAAGTGAAATTAGTAGAACAGAGGAAGAAACCTGACGGGCTTTCTTTGGGGAGGAAGGGGATATGGTCTGGTGTGTGTCTTTTGGGGTTTTGGAGGGGCGTGCTGCATAAAAGTCAGGATAATTCAATTGATCTAATAAAAAGTGAAATTTGTTGGACAGATTAGGATTCCTTATGAGTGTTTTTATTCTGTGTTTGTTCATAAGTCTGACATTCACAGTCATCATAATCACCTCCAGCCAGAAGTGTTCACTTTTTAATTTCTGTAGTATCTCATGGCCAGGAAGACAGAGCTCCTGCATGGATAAAGATGATAATGAAGGACATTTTACCCCATGAAGTAGAAATATGTAGGAGGTATATACTGCCTAAAAAGAAGCTATAAACCTCATAAATTAATGCAAGAGGAGTAGAGGGGAAATCTAGGGAAAATAGAATTAGGTATTGGGTTTTCAGCTCATTCAGTTTCAGGCCTCAAAGACCTTTTTCACTGTTTCAGCCACAGAAAATTATTATCCTGGACATTTGCTAGCATTTCAGAAAATTAACTGAAGAATGATCACAAATACCTTATCATGGAATCCCAAAGCTTTTTGGTATAATCCTAAAAGAGGTTCTAAAAATATACAAATATACTTCAAAAATTTACCAATAGCTTTGTGACTCATGTTGCATTTTGACAGAATAAGCCTGCTGTAGACACTTTTAATAATAGTTATTAAAATTTTGCAAACAAGTGCATTTAAATGAGCATGTTACTATGCTAATTATCCTAGTGAAGTAACTACCTTAGTCAAAGATAGCCTACAGTTTCAAGGTAAGGTCACAAGGAAGACTATATTCGTAAGTTCATAAATAAATTTAGTAGATAATCAAATTAAATTTTTAGTTTAATGCTACAGGGCAAGGGATCCTGCATGTTCCTTTGCCTTTGCAGTGCACATTTTTGCATCTACTCTGCCTCAGGGACCACCCTTGTACCTTTGGATTAATCAAGCAAATGCATTTGCAAAAAAAAAACAAAAAAACAAGCAAACAACCACAGAACAAAAAAATCCCTGCCACAAATCCAAATCCTCTTATGGTGTAAAGTATGTTCTGCTGATTAGTATCAAGAAGTTTCATCATTTGAAAAAAAAAATCAATTAAGCCACTATAGATTAAGAAATATTTAGAGAATACAAAATCTGAAACATAGCTAGGATACGTTCTTGGAAAACACACCTTCACCTTCTAGTTGACTTTAGTGATTGACAGTCAGTAGTAGTAGTTTGTTATTAAAAATACTTTAATGAATGCATTTTCTTTACACATTTTGAACATGTCTGTTAATGTGTTTTCAGCATTTGCCAACATGATCTGGACTTCCGACTTATGATGAATTAAGGAAAATAACAGCAACAAATTCATTACTTCTCAGGATGGCATCTGTTCTGAAAATATAAGCTGCCTTTTACATTTTATAAAAATGAAGTCCATACATAAACAATTAAAGTTCTCCTAGGTTTAGATCATACTGGACTCAAATTTCACAAGGGCATATATTAACACTAGAGTGACATATGGAACACCATCAGTCCCTCGAAATTTCAGAGAGCAACACTTCATAAAATTAAATGCAACATTTAAAATCCGACTTTCAGGAATGGAACTCACAAACACAAATGAGGACTCTCTTTCCCTCTTTAATAAATAAGAAGACTAAGACTCTTTTAAATATGGCTTACAAAATACATTATGCTAAACAAGATGACATTTCCTGGTATGGCCTGGAAATGCTATAAAGCTGTCCCACTCTTTGTGCACTTAGAACATATTCTCTTTTCATGGTTTACCTCTGAAAGCCCAGACCTGAAGCTAACTGAGAGATGGCAGACACATTTGAAATTAAATTAATGTTCACTAATGTTAGAATATATAGCATTTTTATACAGGTTAATTATATTCTCTCTTTTAAACCAGTCAAGAGAAACAGGTACTTACAAGCATGATTCACTGGACTCATTTAAAACGTTCATATTAGCAATAAATGACCTATGCATTAAAGGTCAATCTAGTCAATTAGTTCCACTAGGAATATCTCAGGTTGGTTGAGATGAATCCTACATCATTATCAAAACCAATGTGTGTATCTCCTATTGTCTATATTCAAGTAAAGAAATTTAGGGAAGTAGCAAAAACTAGGTGATGAGTAATAGCAACTTTCTGATTAGTAGATAGTTTTGAGACTACTTTTCTTGTCAATTAACTGTTGCTTTAATTAGACTTCTGACAGATGTCAGAAAGCCAGCAATCATATGAAAAGTCCCAGAAGGAACAAATGAACCAAGGAGAATAGCCAGCATTTTTTTAGCCAGTCTGTCTTAATAAACTGGAACATATTAACTTTCCATATCTACCCACTAGGTTATGAATGAGGAATATGTATTTTTTTACCATATCTTTACCAAGTAACAAGAAATCAGGCGAGAAAGGCAAGAGATTGGCATGACTGACTCAGAACCAGATGGTCAAACTAAAGGGAAAGAAGCAATTGCACAGGAAGTGGAAACAAGGACAAGATGAAGGTAAAACTGAACCTGGCAAGGGTTGCAAGGAATTATGGGAAGGGCTTCTACAAATATGTTAACCAGAAAAGGAAGGTCAAAGAAGGTGTACTCCCCCTCGATCAACAATGCCAGAAAACTGGCAACAATGGATGAGGAGAAGGCTGAGGTAGTCAACAACTTCTTTGACTCAGCCTGCAACAATATCCTCTCTTCCCACATCTCTCAAGTGGATGAACAGCAGGATGGGGACTGGAGTAATGAAGTATGACAGCAGGATAGGGACTGGGGAGCAAAGGTATCACCTTTTTATTCATTTGGTAATCGTGTAGTTTAAGTATAATGACAAATACTCTGGGTATAAAATTTTATTTCACATCTTAAAATTTTAGTTATTTTAATTTAAAAATTATTCATTGTGAATATTTTACTGCTTTGTTAAGCTGTTGGAATTTGGGAAGAGTTGTTGTTTTGTTTTTTTTTTCAAGAAATTTCCTATGACATATTCAACATTACCTTAAATAATTATATGTTATAATCCATTATTTTTTAAGGTACGACCAGACCTTGACTAAGCGCCAAGGTCCAAACTTATAATGAAACTACTCTTCGTTGCTATTGTGTTATTGTGGTTTTTTAATCAGAGTATAGAGTGATAATGTGGAAAAAAAGAATAGAAACATAAAGAGGGGAAAAAAAGGCAGAAAATTTGTATTCTCTAGCAGATGCAGTGAATGGCCATAAGAAATCATATATCATTGATTACACTGCATGTCTATGAAATCTTATGCAGCCATGACACTCTCACAGACAATCTTAATAATTTGCTGTAGAGCTGAGACTATGTGAGTTATGCTTACATAAACCAGGGTCAAACTGCAATTATTCCATATGACTAACCTGACAAACAGCTGTGGTCGTGGCAATTTCAAACACACACATGCACATACATCTATGCACACCCCTCTTGTTTTTCTCAGCTTTTCTCCCTTATGAATTGCAATGAGTCTTGGTAAAAAAAATGAGCAGGGAAGAAGCATTAGTTTTGAAATGTAAAGATACCAGTACTTTGCTAGATTCTCTACATTCAGATCCTATTTTCAGTGAGAAGTCCATTCCCATGTTTCCAGGACAGAATATGAAAAATAGATTTGAAGCAGATGTAATTGCCTTAAGAAGTTCCAAAAATTGAAACAAAAGTGCCCTGAGTACCAAAGATCACTGTATTTGGCTGTCTCTAACCTTGCACATTTCCTTGAAAATCAGGGAGAGGCACAAAGAGAATTCAAAGACCCAACAAAGAGCAGCTGGGATAGAGAGTCTACTTTTTTTTGACTAATGTCACTGCCTTAGATCCCTGCCATTAAAAATTCAACCTGTGTTGTCACCAGTCAAAAAAAAGAAATATAATGTGGGGCTTGTGCAATTACCTTGATTCAGCTGGTTTCTATGCTTGGGTGTTTTTGTGCTCTCAAAGAATTCCTGTTCACTTCTTGGTTTCCATAGGTGTGAATGAAATAACAAGGGCGATGCTTTGTTTGGTTTTCTTTCTTTTATGTGCAACAAATACATTTCGGCAAATAAATAGCTCAAAAGCACCATTCACAATTGGCTTTCAGCATGAAATAGCAGAACATACAAAACATTTTGGAACATTGCTTTCATTCAGTGCTTTTTAAATGCTGTGATAAGAGGTCTTTTTAAAACTGAAGACTACATGATGGATGTTTATTGACTGAAGGCAAGATCTGCCTTTTTTTTATTCCATATGTCATTACAAGCTTTAAACATTAGAACAAGTTTTACATAGATTAGGCACTATGCAAGAACTGCCATTACTCTAAGAAAAATATCAGAAGCCAGTCAAGATAGCCAGGCAAACAGCAGCCCAATTTAAAATCTGCCAGAAATATAGTCCCCCTTCTGGTGAGAGACTCTGTGACAAGGTCTTAGATATGAAATCACATCCAAACCCTAAGTTCTGTATAGAAGTAACAGTTTCAGCTCAATTGCTTTTACAGCACCTTATTTATACCAGAATGGAATCACATCTACTAAAGAGTAAACTTTATCAGTCTGTGTCAGAAGAAGCAAGTGCTTCTGGGTTATACAGAGACTTAACCAAGACAGTACCCAGGGCAATTCACTTATAAAGTGTTCACCTGGCAAAGACAGCAGAATATTGTAATCAAATTCAATAGGATTACACCAGCAGTTAGGACCAGAGAGTTAGATTGTCTGCTACGCTTTCCTCTCTATGATTTTGTACATGTACAGAATGTCTACATAGGGGGATTTTAAACAAGATTTGAATAGTAGCATTTTATTTAGTGATATAAGGTATAAATGCCACATCACTCTAGACCATCTGCTCCATCTGCAAAGCAGCTTGTCTCTTTTCTTTAGTGCTGTGATCAGAGGCAATTCCAGAACGTCCCGTCATTGCAAAGTTTGTTCATGGCCACTCTACACCTAACATGAGGTAAGATAACACAGAAAAAACAAAAGACCTTCAAGATCTGTCTTATATTTAGCAAATATTTATTTCAGAATTCTTTTATTTAAATGAATACACCAAATTCCAGGTTTTACTTATTACATGACCTCCAAAGAATTTGAGGTTCATTAATGGCTGAGTCCTTCTACTCTTTCGTGTTGGTATCTTATCATGTGGGTACCAGAGCCCAGAAGCTTCCTCTTCTATTGTATTGCAGAGCAGAAGTATTTTTCATTTGTCATGGAGAAAGACAATTGTTTCAATGATACATTAAAGACCACATATTGAATGAGCAGCAGAGTTAAGGTGAGCTCTCCAGTATTCACAGCCATTCCTGTTTGGTTGAAAGCTCTGGAAATCCCCACCATAATGAAAATTCCTAATAAACCCTAATCTCATGGCACCATCTCCCATGAGGATTACTAGGGCACTGGAGAAGGACATCTTGTTCTTTCAAGATCTCCAGAATGATCTTGCAAAATGACACTGTATTTTTAGTAAGAACTGTCCTGTCTCAGATTTCTCATTCATCCTCAGATTTCTCATTTCATTTTCCTCTGAACTTAGAAATGCTATGCAAATGGTATACCCCATTTGTCCAGTTTAGAAGAGTTGCCTGAGACCTCAGAACCACCCTTAAACAAAGAACAATCCCCCAAAGTATGACTTCCTATATCTTAAAGTAGAATGAAGTCTTTAAATACAGGAGATTCAACAGTTTTCCACTTGTGAAGACAGAAGAGAAGGCTTAATAAATTTCCATGATGATTTCTTTTTGAGGAAGATGAAGTTTCACACATTAAATGACACTGATGATGAGATTCATGTCAACTTACTTCATACACCTAGGCTGGTATGCACTCAAAGTCGTCTGCCCTGCTTTAGGAGTTGAACTGGCCTGTAAAGACACTTTTTTCTGTAATTATTTCCAACACAAGGAGTTGATATAGTAATCTCAGATTTAGATATCTAGGTTTTAAATGTCTAAGGTCTAAGAGGTGACTCATGGTCAAGCTGCTGTCACTTAGAGGAAGTGCTTGCAATGCTAGAATTCAGCTTATCTAATCATTTACCTTCTCCCCAATATCCCTTTAAGGCTAACAGTAACATTGCCTCAAATGTTGCATATTTGAAGCCAGACTACCAAAAGGTACACCAGTGAATTAAAGGCTTGTAAAAATAAACACCAAATCTGGATTAAACTAGATTTCTTTCTTCAGTTGGTTCTGTGCATATTCCTGTTGGTCTGCAGGCTTTTCAACTGTGCTGTCTCTAAGACTTTTTACAGGTCTGAAGATTTTAGTTTGAATGTTTCCTCAAAGTTTCACTAATCTTCAGGTGACAAAAATCCATGTAAGATCTGGGATTGAAACTCAAATATCTGGAGACCACTGGCTTCTATGCTAAGTTTTACATCACCACATTGTCATCACAGTCAGCGGCAGATAGTGGGAAAAATAAGACCCTACTGTCTTCAATATTATGATTCTGTTCTCAAACTTAATAGCACAGGTACCGTCACCAAGTAATTTTAAGGCACAGAGTAAACCATAAACCAATACTCTGGCACTGGCAAGAGGACCCAAGGGATATGTCAGATCTGAACTTAGATCTCCCTCTTTCCTGTTCTAGATAAGAATGTGGTATTTCCCTGTATTTTACCCACATCAATTACTAATTTTTGTTCCAGCAGAGCAAAAGGAAAACAAGGAAGGAGGAGAAATCTGACCCCACTGTAATGAGACAACACCTTTCTACTTTCTTTTCACTAGATTTCTAGATCAATCCAGATCTCAGCATCCAAATCCAAGAAATTACATAGATGTTGAGATGGATCAAGCAACCTGCATGACCATGTAATAGTCCCAGTGCATTTTGAATTAATTATAAACCCATCAGGAACTTGTAAGGCATTGCACAGAACAGCAACAACAATTATTCTTAAATGTAGGCCCAGCTGGCTCCCAATCTTAAACCAACAAGAGTTTTGCTAATAACCATAGCAATACCAGAAAAATAAATACCTTTGCTCTACACAATTATTATTTACTTGCATCCACCCCATTGATGTAATTTAACTTGGACTTTTTATTTCATCTGCTCTCCTCATGTTTCCCAGCCAGGGTATCCAGGACAGTATATGTTGAATAACTGCACTGTTCTCACACTGCAGAAGATCCACCAACTCTGGGAGCACTGAATAGAAAAGAAACATAGGAAAATCTGTACAAGTCTCTCTTATTTACTTAGTTTACCTCATTGATTGAATATAAAGTTGTATATCAATGCAAGGAATATAATTAGTGATGACAGAATTGGGAACTGTGATTTGTGTCAGGAAAGATGATCTCAGAGCAGTTCTCTAGAACTTAATTTTTATACAATGAATAAAAAATGCAGTTTGCCACTCATAACACTAAAGTTTTCAAGGAATGAGAAGAAAAAAAAGACTAAAATCTGAGTGCAACTGAGTCAGAATGTGACATTTTCATGTCTCCAAGCTGTTAATTCAGGAGAGGATGTAGACTGGCAATTGCTAGAAATTAAATGGAAAGTAAGTTGTGACATTCTGACAAACTTCACCATCAAGTGCAGAATATTGATAAAAATAAACTCAGTTCAACCCTTCTATTTCCACAAAGCATGAAAAATAGAAGGTTGATGTTATTTTCTCAGTGCAATAAAAATGAATCTGTTTAATAGATTCAAACTGAAAAACATGTTTTGCAATTCTAACGAGTGTATTAATTGCACTTGCTATATTCAGGAATGTAGAGTAACATTTTCAAAAGTGTCCAAAATTTTCCACTGGCCAGACTTAAAGTTCCCTTTAAAAGTTTGGATTTAGATCAAATGAAATGTGAAGAACAGCAGTTCCCAGCCATCACTGGTCCTTGAGTAACAATTCTGTGAAAGCAGCATTTTCAAAGCAGCCCTGCATTGTGTCCATCCCACTGTGCTCAATTTTAACCTTTCAGTTCCCTCTGAATGCAAGCGACATCACAGGATGTTACACAGCATTCCCCCCCAATGTACAAACTGTTGCTCTGAAACAGCTTCAAGAGCAATAAATGAATGTTAGAGATGTTAGTTTTGCTATAGATATCTTAGACTATTACAACTCTACATTTTACTATATTTATTCGTTGTTCAAAACCCAGTCTTCCAAGCTGACACATGAAGACGGATTCCAGTTCTTCCATGAAACTCCCCTGATTTCTGTAAAATTTTTTTCAAGCATATAGTCATATGACTAACACAGGCTTACTGCTCTTGGCACCTCATTCTTTCTGAAGCAAAAACAGATAGGAAAGTACCATTTTGCTCCATATTTGTCTTTTATTGGCTCTAATGTAGCAACATTACTCTTCAGATTCATTGTACTACCTTCTGTTTGTTTACATGAAAAAAATATATGTAGTATAATGGAATTCTTCAAGATACACATCAGCATGCTTCTCTTCATATAACACTTCTTTAACTCACTCTTGATCCTCCTTTGTGCTTTTTATGTCAGATTTGCAAAGACATATATCAATTTTTTTTGTATAATTGTTTGGCAGAATGCCATTGTAGTGACTTCTGCAATCTGTGCAAGATCTCTGAAAAAGTATTATTAGCTCTGGAAAACAGGACTTTTTGTGACCCAGAGGAGTGAAGATCTCTTGTTTGTTTAAAAGTGAAACATATTTTTTGAGGAAAAAAAATATTGCACTTTGTTTCTCACTCAGACTTGGGGAAAAAGAGCACACAGAAAGGATGTTTTTGAAGTTTCTGTCAGATGGTATGCACTTTGCAGCCATTTCTGGTAAGATGTTAATATGTGAATCAATTCTTCTCAGATAAGTTTTGACCCTCCCCTCTCTACTTGAGATTTTACTTTTCAGTAAAATCAGTCTTTCAGTTGTAAGTATAATGAACAGAATACGGGCACATCATTGCATTTGTCTTACATGTTATTATATGTTTATAATAGGGGAAGAGAAATTGAAATGAGGGAGTGGATTGGTTTACCTACTGCACCAATCTTAAATCAGTATAAATTCCAAAGTAAGCAACTCTTTACCTGGCTTCAGCAATCACACTATAGTGTGTAGGAGCTTTTCACACTGCAGTAGGAGCCAGACTGTTCTAAACTCTTGCAAGCTCTGAGAAGGCTTTGGGAAAGCTGGGACTGAGAAAGAACAGCAATGAGCTATATGAGCAACCAACAAAACCCTGACTGAAAAAGGCCAGTCAGGGGAAGTAGACTATACAACTAAAATGCTTAGAAGGACTTTGGTTTTTTGTTTAAGACTAAAATCTATTTCCATATACTAAAACAGACAAACAAAAAAACCCAAAACAAACAAAAAGCCAAACAAAAACCAAACCAAAACAAAAATATTAAAGTGACTTGTATCCAAAACCAGAGATCTATCTTTGATTTACAACACAAGGTCAGTGCCACAGCTTAGCTATATTCCTAAAGGATGATTAGATCAAATTGTCAGCATCAAGTGACCTAAATCTCTGTGAATGATGCTGATAGTCAGAACTGCACTACTGAACAAGGAAGATATCCTAATCATGGTAAATTTATGTGAAATTAGGCAGGCAAGCATTCACTGCTATTCTATTTCTTGAAAATAGACTGTTAAATGGCTTGTAAATAACAACTCACCTCCTTTCAGAAGGAAAATTAAGAATAAAAATTTACATTAAAACACTCTAAAATAAAGAAATTATAGAATTAAGATTGTCCATAAAATCTTGATAGGCCTCCCAGTGTATGCTGATAAGACCCCTTTGTCATCAGGCCATCTGTCTCATTCTATCAAAAACGAGAGTACTAAGTGAATGAGCATATATACCATGTCTTGTTTAGGCATAGCTGTGGGATTTTTTCTAGCAATTTTTCGTTCACTATCCTTAAAACTCTTATCAGAAGGGCATAATTAAATTATTCTACCCTTTCTGCAGTGGTCTTCCTTCTAACAGGTGTCTGAGAACTACTACTTTGTTTCCTTAAACTGTCCCTGACTGACCCTGAATGAGAAAGTCCCCATTTTTACCGAGAGAGAAGACAATGAGATATCTCAGCCAAATCTCCCCAGTTCTGCATACCTGGTTTGAGGTCCTAAATACTTGACTACCATCCTAGGGATCTCACTGAGGACTAGCCCGCACAGTGCGCAGCTCTCAGAGAGGGACAAGGGTCTAGAAACTAAAACCCAAGGCCTTCAGTCAGCCCCCCAAGCAACAAAATATGAGACATTTGGGTATCAAAATAAGACTGGGTTTAGTGGCTTACCTACTATCAAAAGGAGCTCTGTGTACCAGGCAGAATAAGTAGTCACTTCCACAAGTTGAAGTGCGTATCATTTGGAATAAGGCTTGGTTTACAATGGCATCTGATTCAATACTTTCCTTATAATTGAACTGGGGAAGCCACAGACTGCTGTATCCTTCACAGACACTATAAACCTGAATCATGACAAAACTAGTCACAACCCAACACTACACACTGAATAATTAAAAAGCAATCTTAATCCTACCGTATTCTGTTTACCACTGTGTAGCATAATAATCTTAAAATTTAAGAGTTCAAGTATGAATGAACAAAAACATCTCAGACAAATCTCACTGTGTGACACCACACACAGCCTGTTGGCAGTGGAGAAACATTAGGACTTTCATGAAGTCCTGCATTAAAACAGTCTGTTTCCAACCAGCCTAATATATCATTCAGCATCTCTCAATGTATAGCAACAGCTTTTCTAAAAGATTTATAGGAGTGATGTATATTGGTTTTCCAAATCTGTAAAGCCCCGTAGCGACAGGCGAGGGTCGAAACGGTAGGTGATAAGATGCACTGGAAGCCGCAGACCCAACCCTACATGCAGGTAGTTCATGGTCGCCTGAGACTGACCACGGAGATGACAGTCTCTTTCGGCAGCATCCTGAGTGACCAAACAGCCTTTTTCAGGGAGAGCACTGCTCGCTCCAATCGGAGAGGGGTCTAGAGAAGGTGGCCTAACCAAAGCTCATCTCCACCCTCCACCCGGTTGGTTAATAGCGTCCAACGGGCATCTTCTAATTGTGGTCAAACAAAGATTAAAAGACAAAGGCACACATCTGCCTTCAAAGGTGTACCCAAATTAACTGTAGCATGCTAGAACATCAGAACCATGCTTGATACTGCAGATAGTGGACGTCCTGAGTGTCGTTCTGCCCTAATTGCCCACGAACTGCCACGTCTCTCAGTGAAGTTCATCTAGGCCATGTTACTGAGAACACATCTGTGTTGGGCAGGACGTGTCTCAAGGATGAAGGACCACCGCCTCCCTAAGATTGTGCTTTAAGGTGAACTTGCCACTGATTGCCACAAGAGAGGAGCCCTGGAGAGGAGATACAAGAACTCCCTGAAACAACATCTCAGCCTTGGCCATATTGATCTTCGTCACTGGTCTACTCTGGCCTCCAATCGGGAGGCCTGGAGACACACCATCTATAACGCAGCTGCTTCTTTTGAGAATGCATGCGGGATCACTCTCGAGGAGAAAAGACAATGCAGAAAGAATCTTGTCTTGCCGATACTATCCAAGGAGTCTTTCTGCTGTGCCTTTTGCAACCAGATTTGTCTATCTTGCATTGGCTTCTTTAGCCACCAGCGCGCTTTTAGCAAATGTGGGTAGACTCCTTCCCAAATCTTCGTTCGCAAAGCCTAGCCATGAAATATTGGTTTTTATTCAATATGGGATCACCTAGTTGAGGAAATATATTTTCAGTTTTTCCAAGCAGGTTTGGATTTAAGACTTTAAGGATTCATAGTCTAAAGAAACATGTCTCCCAAATTTTTCTCTGGTTGAGATATAATTTGAGACAAATCACAGAGGTAATCACTTGAAATGACCTCACCACATCCTCACGTTACTCTCCTGAAATATCCCTCAAGTATTTTCTTCAAGTCTGTCCTCTAAGCTTCTGACCATAAAAATCCCTTTGAAGCTCCAGAGCAGGAACTCTGGAGTCTCAGAAAACAGAAATCCGGTTACTCGAAAGTCCGATAATTAGAGGAGCAGAACTTTACAAGAAGTCTGTAAAGCTCCAGATGGCTGCTTTGTTTTCTCCCCATGCGGCTTTATCAGGTTTGTTTGTTGCTTGTGGAGTTTACTTGTTCTGTTCTTGTTTTAGCACTAGATTAATGACTTCTTAGGACCATTAATGATTTCAGATGGTCCACAGAGATGCAGGTATACACTCTTTCATATACTATAGCAGATGCCATCATAAGAGTTGGACTCAACGATCCCTGTGGGTCCCTTTCAACTCAGCTTATTCTGTGATTCTGTGACAAACATTCCCTGGATCCCCTGCACAACGCTGGATGACAGCTAAGTTGCACCCACACAGGCTTCTGCCTGAATATGCCCACATACAATAGAGGTGGTTACATTTTTTTTTCAGAATCTTCTCTATCAACCTGTTAAATTGTGTGACAAGATCTCCTGGAGGCAGGGGTAGAAAGCTATATCAACATGCAAAAGAGCAGATATCTTGTCTAGAAATCAAATTAATCTATTACACTGAAGCAAAAGTTTTCCACATCCATTGATAAAAAACATGTCCCACTCTAGACTGACAATTATCTGAAGAAGTGGCAAGGTAAAATGAATTGATAAAATGTTATTTCTAATTCTTTTTGGGGAATCAAATCTGTCTCAAATCATGTTAATGCAAATTACTGTGGCAAATGTGACATCTCTGTCTGAGAGCATGTTAATGTAATTTACTGTAGCGAATATCACATTTCCATCTGCTAAACAATCTGTTAAAATTCACCAAGATTATTATCTTCAAGAGGCAGAAATGTTTAATCTTTCAGGTTGTTGTTTTCAGGTTCCTTCTGATGGAAATAGTATCTAACATGTGATGCTGACTGACAATGTTTGATTAAATTAAAAATAGAGTGTATAAATTCCTAGTTCGTACCAGCTCACTGTAAAATACCAGCTAGTAGGAAGCTAGGGCCAGAATTTCAATAGCTCAAAACATTTAATTTCAAACAGGATTTCTTCATGAGTGGTAGATAGAGACCAGTACTGCTAGATTAATTTGATAAATTTTGTGTATGGCCAGTCTTCGCGAGCGAAGATTTGGGAAAGGTCATTAACCCTTCGAGCCTGCGCAGTGGATTTTTTTTTTAGGTGAGACACAGCGTGCGCTGAACTGAGCCCACCCTTTAATCCTGAGGTTCATCTGCCGGGGCCGAGCAAGCTTGGACAGTGGCAGTGAGGGTCTCAGGACGTAGGTTTGTTTAGAGTGACCTTCTCTTAGATGGATTGCCTTACAGGGCTGACAAGCTCCATCTGCCTGGGGGCTGGGAATCGAACCCGGGCCCCTGGTGATAAATTTTGTATTTATCTAAATTATGTCAACTTTTAACAAGTCTTTGCTTGCTGTCAGAGATTAGAATAACAGCTCCAAATCAAAATGTTTTACTTTAATAGGCTGTGTAAAAGTAAAATAAAATCAGTGAAAGAATCTAATGGATATGACTATTTCATTATTATGGTTATGCATGGTTTAAAACATCAGAATACATCCCACAGGTACTACCTCTGTGTAAATCACAAAAAAAAGGCTGAAATATCTCAAGGAATCACTCATCTTTCTTAAGAGCTACCCAGTTTGTGCTCATAATGCTTAATCTATATCTGTATGGAAAGAAGAATATTTTTATGATTAATTGAAAAGGTTTCAAAGCCGATTCTAGGAGGACGTCATGTCATTACACAAAATGTTATAAGATTCCATTTCATGAAGGCCTAAAATGGGTCAAAAAAGACAATACTTAACATGGTCATATAAATGCTGAAAATTCACTTAATATTTTTTAATTATAACACCTGACAATTATTACAGAAAGACATCCGTTACTATGTATTAGAATAGCACTTTTAGGAGAAAAATATATAGGATGAAATAGCCCTTCAACAGCTTTGATTATAGTCCATTGCACTGATCAAAACAGCCGGGGTATGCCACTGTTAGACACTTTTCCAGTGTCTGGCTCTGGATCTGGCCCAAATGGCTAGGAAGCACAGAAGGGCTTTAAGACTGAAGTCAGAGAGCACAGAGCTTTTTGTGTGGATGGGGAATAAAAATACTATTACAAGGATCAGTAGGAAAAGAAACTAAGGTACCTACTTTAGGGATGGAAGAGTTGCTTAATTTCCCTTCTCTCTTTCCCCTCAGAAAATGGCTTCTTTCCTGGTGGTGACAAAGCGCGTCACAAAGTCAGCTTTCAAAGTGAGTCATCTGAAATACTTATACTCTCTGTTCCAGCCTCACTATTTCTAACTGTGTCTGGCTTCTGGGCAGCTTCTTCACTTTGGGGTATTGACACCTGCTAGCCAGCATAAAGATAGCAAACTGTTTTTTCTCAGGAACACAGTCCCAGTGCTGGATGCATATGGTTTCATATTCTTTCTCTGCCATATGTTAGAAACTTTCTGATTCAAATTGGTGCAAGTAAAAATCATAATTTTAAAACTATTAAATCTTTAAAATATGTCTGGATTTTGTTTTATTACTTATGCCAACACACTCTGAGCAATGGAGGCATTACCAAGTCTCTCCAAGTTCTCTGATATGATATAAATTATAAAATTGTTCCTTGGTTTCCAATTTTCACAGATTCCAATAAATCCAAAGAACCATGGACTCTATATTTTGCTAGAAGACAATCTGAAATGAAAGAAAATAAAAGGTTCATATATTGAATTTTTATATTTCTGATTTTCCTACATTTATGAAAACCTCCACCTCTTCAATTCTTTATTACTTATTCAGCTTTAGAATTTAAACAATGGACAGCATCCTCTTAAACATGTATGCAAGTTAAATATTTTCAGTGGAAGACTGGAGACATTCATGAGGGAAAAGCCTCCAAAGGTCAGTAATTGCACAGGAATTACACTTGGCTAAAAATTTTAGAGCTTGAGATATCATCAGTACAAATACAAGATACTTGTCATTTCTGCTTTCACTCTTCAAACAACTTTTCCTAGGCATCCTCTTCTGGTTATTCTCAGTGGGTTAAATTGCCTTTTGTTACGGTCCCATATGAACATTTTTAAATACTGAAAAATATCTATTAGTGAATACATGATAAATGTCATGACCACTCCTTGCAAGTTTTGGTTAAAGGACAAATCTATTTGTATTTCTTTATGATCCCACTGAAATATGAGGTCACAGGAAATTTCTACTTAGCTCTACATCAAATAATCTCCCAGTAGCAGTTTTCCCTAATTATAAAAATAAAGCTTTACATTAGATATCCTACTATTGGTAGTCAGTCACTTCTATTTTACAGACTGTATGTTAAAGAATCAAAACAGTAAGGTAAACACATCAAGGATGTGAATTCAGTTCTCATATTCAATGTATGTTAAATCCCTGTACAGACTCCTTAATTTAAGAGATTGAAGAGTAAAATGGTTTTAATTAACTGCATAATAATCCTTGTGACATCATTGGCATCGGCAATAATCCTTATAACATTGACTTCACAATTTCCATCAATTTTCCTCGATATTTCTGAAAGTTCATTTGTAACAAAAAAAAAAGCAAAACAACAACAAAAACAAAAAAGTGAACCTTGGAAGTGTTAGTTTTGTTCCTCTTGATCTTTATTTTAGATAAACTATTGTGTTCAGAAAGTATAAAAGTTAATTAGCCATGCTGCTGAGGAAGACTGTAATATGATTGTCATCATACTTTCACTGCAGGCAAGATGGAACTACTCATTTTCCCCATTTCAACTCCCTTTATCTTACCCAGTCTGAGCTACTGCAAACTGAAATGGCACAATGCATGACTGAAAGAACATTGCAGTGCAGTACATTTTTAATGCCAGCTATTTTACATTTCAATTTATACAGAATTTTCTCCACCTTCTCTAGCATTAGCAGATCAGTTTCCTACTCTATTTCATAAGAAGAAGGAGAAGGAATTATAGCCATTGCTAGACAATGGGAGGCAGGTATTGAAACATTAACCAGAATGAAATAAAACAGTGGATGGAGAAAACGAAAATCTCTTTGTAACCTTCATGATAGCCAAATGTTTAACTAAGCAAGCAATGTAAATCTACACTGTGAACAAATGAAAGTGTCATGTTTCTCATTGCTAAAAACTCATAGTCTAAGACAGGACAGGACAATAAAAATCAGTTATATCTGTGGAATATTGATGAGGTGGGGGAAAGCAGAATGCTAAGAAGGAAGACTGGTCAGCAGTGAGTGTGCTGGCAGTCAGCAACCTGAACAATCAAAACCACTTTCTGTTCATTGATGGAAGAAACATCCTTTCAATACCACACAGGGATTGAATAAGTTTATTCATCATTGTCATGGTTAAAGTGGGTTTTATTTTATTCCCTTTTTCCAACATTGCTTTGGAGAAACTGTTCTTTGAGAGCAAGATCCTCACCACAGCCAGGTGGAGGGCATAGGGGAAGAAGAGCGTGTTGGCAATCCTGGCTGCCAGGGTGGAAGTGGAATTCTTTTCATCTGAGAGCCATCTCTCTTCCCTGGCACAGGCAAAATAAAAGGGAGCAGTCATGTGAGTCCTGCCAGCCATGCTGCTCCACACACCTCGGCCACTGTTGGAGATGAGAGTCACTGCCCGAATGGAGCTGAGCCCACCTGAGTGGCGCAGAGAAGCAGCCGCCACCACCTCCTAATTCCTGCCCCATGAAATCTGTCTATGATCTGCCCAGAGCCGTCTGCTGCTCCAGGGCTTTTGCCCCACTCTTGGCCATTTTTGCAGTCCTGGTGGCTGTTACTATTGCCTCCCACCTCTGGAGAGAGCCAGAGAAAAGGAGAGAGAGAGCCTGCACCCATACTGCTGCAGCGCCAGGATCCATGCAAGCATCTCAGCAGCATAACTTCTTTTTGGACAAAATAGTCTTCCAGGTTTTTGCTTTGCCCCTGTTTCCCCACAGTTTTTGTGTCTAGCTGGGGAGGGTGTTAAACCACAGGAACTTGTCTGCCACAATACTTTCTTTGTTATCCTGGGGGAAGGGGCAGGGAGAGAGCACGTGTCAGCCCTCATCTCTGTGCACCAAGGGGGAAAAGACTAGGAACAATTTCTGTCTATTATTGGCCTAAATCATTTTGTTTGTATTGTTACAATTGTTGTATTTCTTTTCACTAAACTGTTACTTTTTCACTCATATCCCCTCACATTTTGTCTCTCTGTATTGGTGAAACAGGGAGAAGTTTTATTTATTGGAGTCTCCTCCCCAGCATTTGTCATAATCATAAAGAAGATCTACCCTTATAAATACTATTACAAATAAATGAAGAAATAAAGCCCAGAAATTAACTGATTACTTGAAATATCTCCTCATGTGAAGAAAACGCTGATTAGTAGCTTAGCAAAAATAAAAACATAAATATACAATGGTGGTTACTTTTCAAAATAAGTGCAAATCCAGAATACAGCATGTGATAAAAATGGCAGTCGCTTGACAGGAAATATAGATTGTAACTGATACGAATTACTCTGATGCTCATGATGCTCTACTCACTCATCTTAAATTGCAATTATTTTATTTACCTAGTCAGACTATAACACCGTTTCTCACACATGTTACCATCAGCTTCCAGGTCTTGCTGAAACCAACCAAAATTGTCAGGTTGGAGGTAAGGGAAAGTAAATGCATAACTATGACATTTGGGGAGCTAGCTCAGTTTTCAGTCTGGTTTTAGAAGCTCTCTGAACAGCCAAATGCTCTTGGTTTTCTTTCCTTGCTTCTTAGCTCAACTGTTCTTGCAAGAAATGGAGAGAAACAGCATTTGGTTGTATGTCATAGTTGGTAGGGTCACAGATGACACTCAAATATTCATTGTTTAAAAAAAAAGAGTTCTAGAAATGTTGATTTGCTAATGTTCCTATCATCCCTGTTACCACTCCTCAGACAAAGAAACAAGGTGTGAGCAAACAAGTTTAACACACTTACCTAATTCGAAGCTAACATACGACCTGAAACCTGGTAGCTTTCCTCTTCAGTTTGTAGCATGTATTTCCACAATGCTCTTTCACAACTGGAGAATAGTATTCCTCACATTACTCTTCATATTCCTCAGAGTGAAAGCAAGCAGCTGAATTGTTTGTAACTTGAAAAAAATATATAAAGCACTGAGTGAAAACTAGCTGGTATGGAAGCCACTAAGTGAAAAATGCAAACTACTGACATCATACCTTATGAAGTATCTGCATACCTTAAGTACTGATAATATTTATGGTCCAATAAATATGATTCCTATCTGCTGACAATTGTGCTCTATGTTTCACATGCAGGCTTGTTTGGGGTTCACAAACTAGGTATCTCAGGCCTATAGAATTGCTAAATTTCAGCTGTTGCATTAAATATATGAATGTAATCTTATACTCTAGCCCAGCACTTTTCTCTAGAATGCAGTACAACTGGACTTTCCAGATATCAAAGAGAAATTAAGTTCATATTTTCCGTAAGAGTACCCCAACCACCTGACAGGTAAGGCTAGAGCTTTCCCCCCACCTCCAAAAGAATTATATGGTTACCAAATCTGTTCTCACTAGCATGTGGGGGCTTTGTTCAGTAGTTACTCAGTTTAAAATGCATAAAATACCCTTAGGAGCAGGGACTGGGGACTGGCTCACCACCTTTCCCAGCTATGTACCCCAACATACCCTAACATTAATGCAAACGTATACTCCTTCTTGCATGTCTTCTTTAACTGCCCCTTGAATCTTGTTCCTGTCTGCATGATGGTTCAGACTTACCAAAAGACAGAAAAAACACCACCACTTCTGTCTACCTTGTCTGTGCTGGTTCTCTCCTGTAATATGGTAGATGTGTCTAGAACACACAGTACCAAGAAGTGCACAGACCTTAAATTGACTGCTTTGCTTGATTACAATGAATCTGTTTCATGTCCGAAATAATATCACTTTGGTTTGCATTAAAGGAATCAGGGATGACCCAGACAGTCTAGACAGTCCTGCCCAAATGTATTTTCTCAGTACCTAAACTCAGGTGAGGCAGAATTTCAGCAAGTTCTACTGTGTGCTGCAGGCTGTTGGCCTATTTAGGCCCCTGGCTCTTGGCATGTGCTTCTGAATCTCAGGTTAGATCCTGACTTCACTCAGGGTTGAGATATTCATTGTCAGATCCAGCCTCCAGGCTGAAAGTATGTGCATCACAGTACTTAAGTTTTTTTTTGTATGCAGAACTTCTGAAACTTTTGTCAATGTCTATTTAATTGTATCATCAAGTTGATTTAACAATCAGATATATTAATTTTAACTGCATTGTCCCATAATAGACTCGGAATTATCTAGTTTCAGTGGTTTGGAAGTTTAAAACTTGATTTTAATTACCCTTAGATTATAATTTTCACATCTTCTCTAATGTTAATAATTTGAAGAAATATGAGACAGCCAGAGGGGAGAGAAGATTCTATTTACAAATGCAATAAAAGGACAACTTAGGAAACAAGAAAGGTCTTTTGTTTAATTTGTATTTTATGTTTGATTACATATCTCTCTGCATGCAGGCTTTGATTTTTACCTTTCTAAATTTCCAGGAGAAATTTGTTAATATAAACATTGACGTTTGGCAAACAATGTAGGGAGAAAGATGGAAACATTTAATCAGTTTAATATTCATTTCAATCACTTCAAAGGTTTCACAAAATAGATATTAAAATGAAGGTTGCTAGTCTATATTGGTGACATGTAAAACAACAGCTATATAAGCCTAATTTGTAAAATGTGGCCTTACACGCACTATTTATCTTTTTCCTTATAAAGAATACCATTTTAATGAAAGAGAAGCTTTTCATATTAATTTAGAGTTCTTGCTTTTTGAAACACTTTGCATTTAGTAAGAGAGAGAAGAGGAAGCTAAAGTTTACTCCGAGGTTTCAGCAGGTTAAGATAACTAAACCATTCTTGCAAAACTGTATGAAGAGATGCCTGATGGCCTTCACCATGTGATTCTTGGCTTTAGGAGTGTCATAGGAGGTAAAATCCAGTGTTCACAACAGGGCTGTATTTACCTCTAGCTACAAGCCATTGAAATATTGCACAGAATCTGTGTGTGAAAATTTAAGATAATGTTTTTTTTTTTATTACACGGAAGCTTTAATTAGAGTGGAACCTTAACTTTTCACCTTCTGACATCACATAAAACCTTATACCTCTGGCTATGACATTTGGATATTTGTGAACTCTGGTTAAGTTAAATGGTTGATATTTCTCTGCAAATGAAGTAGGACAGAATTATGATTATGTAAGTGTCTTGGATAAGTATTCCCATACTTTTACACAGCTGGATCTAAATTCATTCCTCCCTCTGAACTCCCTAGATAAACAACATTTGGCTTCCTAGCAACCCCATTTGTCCTCAGTCATTCAGACAAATTATTACGACTCAGTTCTAAAACAGTTTGATTTGAAATTATAAAAAGTATTTGTTGCAGATGTACAATTTATTTTGCTGCAAAGTTCTTGCACTACTCAGCAGAAATGAGGAGGAAAAGGATTCTTCAGGTACCCTACTCTCTTAATTGCTCTCCTACTCCTTACACTCAGTAAAAGGCTGTTGCAAGCATACCCTGAAAAAAACCAAAACCATTCCTTGACCTTTGTGTATGACAGAAACTTTAGGAGGGATACAGAGATGTCACGGTGAAATGAGCCCATTAGAGGCTAACCAGATGGACAGTGGTCTGAAGTTCATGGCGTGCAGAGTGAAACTGAGAGCCAGGTTCATTCAGTTTTCAGGAGAAGGTGAATGGTGAACTAGCTCAAAATGTTGCCTAACAAGGCAGTGGAAGGATGGAGTCATACTGTTCTTTGTGGTGCACAGCAATAGGGTGATGGGTGATAGGTGTTAGGAAAAAAATCAGCCACAAGAACAACTTACCCAGTTGATTTATCTTCCTCGAAGTTATATTCAAAACTTGACTGGACAAGGCCATGAGCAAATGCCTTAGGCCATCCCTGATTTGAGCAAGGGTTGAATGAGATAACCTCAAGAAGTCCCTTAATTATTCTGTAGTTCCAGCTTTTGAACATGCTCCTGTTTCTGAGGCAGCTGTGTTTCAACTCCATCGATGTGCTAGAGGATGCCTACTGTACAGAGCAAGTCGCCCATTCTCATCAGTAGAGTCAGTTTGGGGTTCTGCAAGTGACTTCAGCAGAAGCAGGCCCTAGTTTCAGCTACAAGTGGTTGCATTTATTCATTGGTGCAAGTTTACAAGTTTGGATGTTCATAAGGAAATGCTTGAAGTTGTTTACTAACTGTTCTACTTCATTGAAGACATATGCAAGAGCAAAGTAATCCAAAATCAAGTGACTTTAAACTGTCGTTAATCTTTCTCTATGATGAAATAGTTTGTTTCATCTCAAAACCTCATTTAATAGCTTTGCTTTTCTGTCCTGCATTTGCCTACATCCCTACACTTCATTTTTTCCATGTTTTTTCTCTGACACTTCAAAGAAGAAAAATAGTGCATGCAGTGTAAATCTGAATAAGTTTTTCCAAAGTACCTACTCTGCATTTAAAAAAAAAAAAAATTAGTACAGAATTTTACCATTTCCATGGCTGCTACTATCCTTTGAGTTCGATACCCCAAACAAACTCTTATAGAAGCTCCAATAAATAGCCAAATGCAGGAGTCTGTGCACTTCTAAGTCTGGGTTTATAACATTTGATATTGCAATACTTGGATTATTTGTTGCTATTGTTTCATGCAGATATGCCTCAAACCTCAATCAAACTTAAAATGGTCTTTGGCAAGCCACACAGAATTTAGAATCTCAATTTTTTATGTAATGTCTTTTGCATCTTTTTTAAAGTCCTTTGCTTCACTGATCTTTAGAAAAGAACAGATGATAATTTAGATTGTAATGACACAAAAACACCTGAATTTCTCCCTATAAACATACACCAGGCAGAGGAGAATAAAAATATGTCCGTGACCAGCACAGAAGCATCCCCCAGTCATGCAGTCTAATGATATGAAACAGTATCAGTTTAGCAGGAATCAGTTGTTGTTGCAGCATGTATAAATCAATGGGAATATGACCAATTGCTTTAGGGAGAGGAAAAGGTGGCATAGCTACACTGACAGTATTACACTCCCATGTAAAGAACATCTGACTGGTTGCATTTGGACAGTGTAAATCAAAGTTAGCTTTTGTTTAGGCCCAGTATTATTTTCTATCTGAAGATGTCAGTAAGTAAGGCATTTCTGCATGAGTTAACAGCATTTTTAAGTAGCAGCTAATTTATTCCTGGTTTGTTAAATCATATTTGGTTGAAATTTTACATTTCACAATTTCACGAGTTCACTAAAAATGATACTTTAAAAATATCTTTGTAAACACTTTCTCACTTCAGCTAAACATCAGAATTTCTTGGAAATTATATGCAAACATCATAAGTGTAACTACAGTTATGGTTCTGAGTAGGCTATTAACATACTACTGTGGAGGACAAGGATTTAGTGGAAGCCAGATGAGATGGAGCTTTGTGACAGCAGATGAACAAGTGTGCCTTACATGTGCAGATCCAGAGGAACATCCGAGGTAGAAGACTGCAGTTATCTATGCATCTGTGTTTTCTGCAGTAGCACCTGATGAATTTTACTGCTCCAAGTAACTTTCTCATCCTAGTTCCACCACAGATATTCTGAGTATTTCTACATTGCTGTGGACAGATGCCATCTTACCAGGTTCTCTGCAGCAGGATCACATGCTACTAGTTTTAAGGATGAAAGTATTACAACTGTTTCTACTTACCCAAGCCTATTCCTGCACTGTGTGGAGCTTAGGTAGAAAAGAGAACATCAAATACTATTCTAGTGATAACTGAATTATTAATAGTGACAAATTGGAAATAGATTTTTTTCAGATGAGGAGGCAGAGCAATTACCCTACTCACACAATGCGAGGAAAATTGAGAAACACATATGAAACCCTTAATGCTGAGGTACACAATTTATGTGCAAAACTACTGCTCTTCTAACCCTAAAAAATGGTAATAACTATCCTTCAAACAGAGTTACTGGAGACACCAAGGGAAAGTTGTCTTCAATCGGAGCAGGACTGATTTCCCCCTGATATTTCATTCTCTTTTTCTCACTGAAATAAATGAGGAACCTCTTGTGTCTATCTGCCATCCTTTGGATCTCAGTATGCAAGGTTACATACCTCACCTTTAAGTGTTCTGAACACTGGAAACTCAAACTGCAAATAACTGTCTTTGGTAATTGTAATTTTCGGAATATGACCAGCGTATTTACTCTATTGACTGCACTTTCTGAAGTGCAGTGAGAAAGATATCCTGCAGAGACTAAAATAACTCTATCTACTTCCCATGGGTATAGCTGCCATCATCTTTTCCATATTGCCACTAACTGGCCTGATTACCCTCACAACGTAGCCAATTTTGCACTGGAACAATTCCACTATCTTCAAAGAAGGTTGTCTTCATTTTTATTTAATCTGAGAAGGAGTACTGGGCTCCAAACATGATTTAATCCTCAGAAAATCATAAGAAACTGAAAATAGTTTGGTTTAAATATTAAACTATTTGATTCCATCTCTTTTAAAAGAAAAAAAATCTTTCAGCACTGAAGAAGGTAAGTCAAGAGATTTAGCCATCATAATCATTTGAGTTACACAGGCTGTTTTCTCTGCCCTTTGCTCCAATGTTATTAATTTTCTCCATCTTTCGGCTTTTTTACTCTACTTCAAGGGAAATGAAATTAGCACTGAACAAAATCTGTACTTTTCAGGCTTAAGGTCTCAGAGTTATAAAGGTATTACAGTAGTTTATCAAGGCAGAACTACAAAATAACTGATATCAATCATTCAAAATAAATTAATGAAATTTCAACTGTAGTATTGGGATATAGCTTATATTAGATGTACTTATTAGTCTTCCAGGGCTTCCTTTCCAAAATGTCGATGTGCCTTTGCGATTGAAATCAGTATGATTTTGAGCAATGAAGATATAACACTTGCTCCAAAGCCCAGATTATTACAAAAAGGTATTAAACACATGATGAAAGTGCTAAAAATATTTCTAAATAGAAAAATTTCTGTATTTTTTTCAGGGCAAAAAAAAAGAAGAAAAAAAAATAAATAAAAGAAAAAGATGTGGCCATCACTTGCCTCGCGCATTATTTTCTAAGCAGAAAGAGCAAAACTCAAGTGATCACTGTGTGTCACACAGCACCTCTCCTCTTGTCCTCATGTCCTGTCGCTTCTTGCCTGGAAGAAGAAACTGATGCCCGCCTGGCTACAACCTCCTTTCAGGTAGTTGTAGAGAGTGATGAGGTCTCCCCTGAACCTCCTCTTCTCCAGGCTAAACAACCCCAGCTCCCTAGTCACTCCTCATAGGACCTGAACTCCAGACTGTTTATTGTTCCCTAGAAGTACTTTCATCTTCTGGTTCTGTGAAAACTTTTCATAATATTCTAACAGCTTAATGCAATGCTCCATGTAACTTTAACCTCAAATGAAAGCAGAACAATGGAAATGCTATGTTTGCAGTATTATTTATTTGCCCTGAGATTGTCTAGGGATTTATTGTAAATTTGAAGGTTGCAGAGCTCTGGAAGAAGCTTTTCGCAATTTACTTATTTACTGTCTTTGGACGTATCCTGAAAGGTAGAGATACTCAATTTATTTTGTATTTCTTTGCTCAGACTTGAGCTCTTCTATGCTTACATTGGCAAATACAAAACCATTTATAAGCAGAATAAAAACAGCTTTCCAAGAAATTAGTGAGGCTCACAGATTGCATGTAGGACTATTATTACTTAATTTCACAGTGAGTGATGCCTTCAGAAAAAAACCCGTTGTTACTCAGTATTAGAAAATAGAATAGTACACATGAAGAATTTTTAAATGTGTGATGAAAAGAGTACTGATAAACAGCTACCCTTACATAAAGTATTATCCACCTTGTTCATGAACATTTCTGATGGTCAACTGGCACATATTTCCCACGAGAACAGCTACCATCATTTCCTTAATCAATTCAGTTCCATGGTTGAGGCTATTTTTCTTGAAATTTTGTATTATAACTCAAGGAGATTAACCCATTTGAAAAAAAATACTAAACTGATACTGACATAGCTTCTTTGCCATCCAGGTCTCTCTCCTGTTCTTTTTTGTTAAAAAAATCTTTCCTCACTTAAATAGTATTTCCTGTCAGATTCTCTATGTGCTTTTCCAGGAAAAGTTCAGTTTTGTTGAAGCAACATGTTCTGATGTAAAATGCCTTTCCCCTGGAAAATTCCCCACTAGCTCTAATCCAATTCTGTTTCTTGAGGTTAGTAAAAGGGTTATAATACTCATTCCTACTATGCTTTTACCATAATTTTAAAATGGCCATGCTGCTGTCCTGGAAGTTCTGGGTTCCTTAAATGGTTGTCTCAGAAGTATTTTGCCCATCTAAAAGTTAAAGATGAAGCTTTCAACCTCCCTGTATTAAAAATGCCTTTTCTGGAAGCTGATGTGAGCAGCAGCCACATGGTAGAAGTTTTAAATTCTCATATGCGTTGCATGTTTTTCATGCCACCTCCTGCCACACAGCACGTGTGTAACTGTGCAGAACCGCACAGGATCTCCCAGCAGCCACCCCATGCTCTCACCAGCCCTGAGAGTGCAGAGCAGCAGCAATAAGGCAAAGCACATCTGACCCCAGCTGTGGTGCCTCTTGCAATCCAACTCAGCTATTCTGTGGATTTGGGGAAAGTCACAGGGGTGAAGGATTCCTGCTCACCCTTACTTGCAAGGCAGCTTTCTTAGGGCAGAAGATGCTGCAAGGTAAGGCTCTGAAAAGACTTTTTTTCTCCAGAGCCTTCTTTCCCTCATACAGTACTTCATTACAGTTTAATTCTGACTTTGTGCCAGTACAAGCTCCAACAGGTTTGTGCTACCCATATACAATAGGAAGTGTACATGCCTCCAAGGGAATGCAGAAGATGGAAGATGGCCAGGCTTTGTCTCTTCAAATTTGTGCCATATTTATAAGGAAGAGTTCTACAAGATACTTGTTCAAATTAATATTTTTTTCATTGTTCCCCATTCAAAAAAATTAAAAAAACCTCTAGTGTGAAACTGAACTGAGACATATCACCATCCAAGTTCAATCAAAAAGACAAGAAATTCAGCATGCAATCAGTAGCACTTTGCTTATCTGGGAGATATAAACCACTGCAAATATAGTACTTAATATATATGGTATATGCAATACAATGCCATGTAAAAGCTTATTTATTTGACAGTAGCCTTAATGATAAATATAACGGACTTGACAGGGATAGACTTAATGAGGCAACACTCTCATTTAAATTACTATTCTGTCTCAAGACAATGGGTAAGAATTCATCCATTCCTAAATGGGTTCTTCTAGTAAGAACTCCTATTAACCTCTTGTGAACCTTTTATAAACTGAGGAGCATTGAAAATGTTCTAAACCAGTAAACAGTGAAAATGTGAAATAAATGTTGCAGAAACGCAAATCAGCTGGGATTTTTTCTTTGAAATCTTTCACCTTGCAGGGATTTGAAGACAAGGACGTTGTTTCCTTCATAATAGCTATAATTTGAATGATTGATTGCATGGTTGAAGATTGAACACAGTATTTTTGAAATATGCTTTGTTTAAGATCCTAATATATTTTAGCCTGCTTCTGTTTATAGCTCAGTAGCTGTTTCCACTAGCTTGCTATCGAAAATAGAGCAATTTTTTCCCTCTGTTTGTTGCCAGTTTCTCTAGAAAACTATGTATCTTGTTTAATGATTTTCTTCTCAAAATATCTTTCAAGTAATTTAGAAGTTTTTCTTTTGAACCAATATGAAGAAAATCTATAAAAAATTCTTATCCCAAGGGACTGCAAGACTTATGTTTCTATCTAAATACAAATTCTCATCATGGACTCAGTACAGTCTATGATTTACAAATCCTATGGGATTATTGCAAAGCATTAAAAATATATACACACAGCCATACTTCTAGTCAGTAAAAACACTGTAAGAAGAAACTACATAGAAGAGAGAAAGGATGCAATTTCAGAGTTCATGGCTTCATGGAATGAAACAGAATCCACAGAGAAATAAAGTCTATTATTCCCTTAGTTTGTTTTTATTCCCAGGAAGACATTTACTTAACAATTAAACAAACTCCTAAACAGTGTGAGAACCCACTCACTATGGCTCGAAAACACAGCAGAATGGAGGGACAGTCTTTAAACCTAAGATACATTTCAGGATTAAGATGCCACTGTAAGCAGGTGAGAGGAAAAAGAAGTTTCTTCCTCTTTTTCTCATCAGCAGACTTTGGGGCATTTCAATCCATCATGACTGTGACATTGTCACATTTTCCTGTTTGTCCTAATGTGCAACCACATATAATCATCATGTTCTCTACAGAAAACTCTCCCCTCACAATATGGAAATATCTCAATATATTTTACCTTCAAAATTCTGTGAAAATTGCTCTCTTGTCTTGGATTTTTTGTACTAAACATCCAAATAGCCTCTTGGCTCTTCCAGTTTTAACAGTCTCATTTTCAATAGCTTATGTAATTGCTACTTCTATTCCCCTTTTAATCATTCATAACATGTTCAACTCTTGCATGGAACATAACCTATTCTCTTCAAATAAGTCTCTGTTAAAATCCTATTTCAAGTGAGAACACTCCATTAATTTTTCCACATATGCACATATTTCTTGAATTTATAAAAATACCCTGCCTCTTTGACTACCTTTTATACCATTAACTCTTCTTAGCAGAGACTATGTTTAATTTGTCTATTCAGAAGCTGAATAAATATTTGTACGTCCTGTAAAAGCACAACGTCCTTTATATATTTTGGAACATAAACCAAGCTCAATATTTTATGTTCACATGGATTTTGTGTATTTTTGAGTTTCCAGTATGTATTTGGCACATCGCTGTAAGGAAGTATGGGTCTGTTAACAGTCATGGTGACTTCTGAATAGCTGGTCAAATGAGAAGTGACATAACATGCCTGGATATTATGGGGATTTTTTTTAGTTCATGTCACAGACAATTACATTTTGGATGTCTAAGATAGCCAGCCAACTGAGAGCTACATAAGCAAAAAAGGTAGTCATCTAAGACGGCATGGCACTGTCAGTTACCCTTCCCACACTACACTATCCTGACTTCTGCATCTGAGGAAGCAATAAGGATGTATGTCAGTTACTAATGGAAGTGAGGAGAAATCATCTCCCAGCAACAACCTCAACCCTTCCATCTGCCCACAACGCAAGAGCAGCAAACTCAACTATCTAATGTGCTTTTATCCTAACTCACAGCCTTGCTGTGACAACATGGAGTAGATGAAGTAGTAAATTCAATTTTAACAACATTTCTGATAGATCATAATCCAGCATTCCCACTCATTTGTAATACATGTATCCAGTAACCAGTTCTGATATCCGGAGTATAATAATTCATTAGATTAATCTAGCATCCAAAGTTAGCAACCATTTTAGGCTTTTCCCTCTCTACATGAGGAAAGGAAGACCCAGGGAACTACAGGCTGATCAGTCTCAACTCCACGCCCACCAACTTTATGGAGCAGACAGTCCTAGAAACTATGCTAAGGCATTTGGGAAATAAGGAGGTAACCAATGACAACCAACATGGTTTCACTAAGGGTAAATTGTGACTGACAAATTTGGTGACCTTCTATGACGGGGTTATGGAATTGGTTGAAAGGGAAAAGCAACTGACATCATCTGCCTGGACTTGTGCAAAGTACTGGACACTGTCCCATATGATATCCTTGTCTCTGGATATCCATGGAGGAGCATGGATTTATATTTGATGGATTGACCACCTAGTGGATAAGGTATTGGCTGGATAGTCACTCTTTAAGAGTTGTGATCAACAGCTCAATGTCCAAGTAGAGATCAGTGATGAGTGGCTGTGTGAGTTGACACAGGCAGGCAGCCAGAACAACCACAAAACCGTGGCTGAAATGTAAAGAGTAAATTTATTTCATTACCTCACTAACCAGAGGATGCCGAAGCAGCATTTGGGTGGAGACAACAAACAGGAATGCAGGCACCATTGGGTTTAGTCCATCCTAGGAAGGCTGTGGCCCTGCCATTTTCACCAATTTATCAAAGGCTTGTGCACACGTAGTTTACCACCATGCTGTGATCTCACCTGTGCTTTTCATGATCTCTGAGCTTTGATCTTCTCTCTTGAAAAACAGGGAGTTTGAGCATGTCCATGAGAGTGCCTGCAACTCTCTCAAAACACTTATGTTATTTCCACACAGAAATTTTACTTCTCAAAACAGAGAGGATAAACAGCAGTAGGCATAATATATGGGGTTTCCCACACTCTTATTCCCCGATGCCTTGGTATTCCCACTGTAAGATCACTTGACTGAATCTACTATCTTCACTATTCCTCTTTTAACCCTTTCCTCCAAACAGTGGCGTTCCTTAGAAGTCGGTATTGGAACAACGTTGTTTAACACCTTTGTTGGGGACATGGACAGTGGGATTGAATGCACCCTCAGTGATTTTGCCAGGAACACCAAGTTGAGTGGTGAGGTCAACACCTTGGAAGGAAGGGATGGCATACAGAGGCATACAAACCTTGACAGGATTGAAAGGTAGGCCTGTGCAAATCTCATGAAGTTCAACAAGGTCAACTACAAGGTCCTGCACCTGGGTTGGGGCAACCTCCAGTATCCGTACAGGCTAGGGCATGAATGGATGGAGACCAGCCCTAGAGAGAAGATGTTGGATGTGCTGGTGGATGAAAAGCTGGCTATGACTCAGAAATGTACACTTTCAGCCAAGAAAACCAACTGTTTCCTGGGCTGCATCAAAAGAAAAGTGGCCTACAGGTCAAGAGAGAGGATTCTACCCCTCTGCTCTGCTCTACACGAGGCACTCTGTTCAGATCTGAAGTCCTCAGGGTAGGAAAGACACAGACCTCCTGTATCAGGTCCAGAGGAGAGCCACAAAGATGATCAGAGGGCTGGAATGTTTTTGCTATGAGGAAAGGCTGGGAAAATTGGGTTTTTTCAGCCCAGAGAAAAGAAGACTTCAGGATGACCTTATAGCAACCTTCCAGTACCTAAAGGTGGCCTACAGGAAGCCTGGTGAAGGACTTTCTAAAGGGTATATAAGTGACAGGACAATTGTGAATCGCTCAAAACTGAAAGAGGGTAGGGTTTGGACTAGATATTAGAAAGAAATTCTTCTGAGTGAGGGTGGTGTTGACTGGTGTTCCGCTGGAACAAGTTGTCCAGAGAAGCTGTGGATGTCCCATCCCTGGGAGTGTTTAAGACCAGGTTGGATGGGGTTTTGAGCAACCTGGTCTAGTGGAAGGTGTCCTTGTCCATGGCAGGGTGTTGGAACTACATGATCTTCAAGGTACCTTCTAATCCAGACCATTCTATGATTAGTAGTCTGTCTTTTCCCAAAAAAGTGTACAGGGAAAACACAGAAATCTCAACCCATCACTGCTCCAAATTATTCTTTGAATTACCTTTGCAAAGGTAGCAAACAAGTGAACAGCAGCTGTGGTCTTACATGGTACAGAAGGGAAAAGGCATAAAGAGATGGTGCAGGAGAAACCTACACTGCAAATCATGCTAAGAGCAGGACTTGGTGACTCAGTCCAGAACACAGAAAAGTTGTGCCTCTTCCAAGATGAGAAGGAAATAGAGAAGGACACTCATCCCTGAGTGCTAGTGTGCCTTCTGTGATATGACTTTTTATAGAGTTAACATATATCCTTGAAGAAAACTTGTCCATCTGTTAAAGAAATATCTATATTTACATTCTTGTGGCTTTGCTTGCAAGACCTCTAAGAGACCATGTCAAGTAGCTTCATGTAAAGGCACTTATCTGCGTTATCCAACTCAAGAATTCATTTGTCCTGATTCCTTTCATAATGTTGTTGGAAGAAATGCTTAAATGAGCCTAACCTCCTTTCAGGAGGTCTATAGCTCCCCCTTCAGATAGTCGGGATGAATCTCAATCTCTGAACTGCTTTAAGACAAAGCAAAGAAATGAGAATAAACATGTGTTTAGATGACCATATATGGTTTTTGATCACAGCATTCATTGTCAAAAGAATCCTTTTCCACATTTTCATTTTCAAATTCATTGGTCAGATGTGTGACAAAGAGTAAATCAACACAAAAAGGAGAGCAAATAAAATACACAACAGTATTAAAAAACAATACAATAAAAAGACTTGGCAAGAAGGTGACAGATTATTTAGAGTGTGGTATTTATCAAAGGCTAAAGCATAGTAGGTGGCTGAGGCTATTGTATTTTGCTATCAATGGCATGTTTCCTTGGCAGATTCTGTAGACAGTAAGCACCTCAAAGCCATTTTTAGCTTTGCATGTAGTTTGGCTGTTGAATCCAATGGGAATGCATAAACTCCTCTGTGTAGCTCATCCTACAAAACATATTTATCTCATGTTACTGTGCTACAGAGCAGTACAGTAAAATTTGCTTTCTTCTTTAAAAAATAAACAAAAAAATAACCACTTAAGAAACATCTATATCAAAATGTCTGCATATTCTGTATGAACTACTTATTTCATTTAGAAATAGCAAGATAGAATTTTCAGTCTACCTTAAAATAAACTGTAAAAACGTGACATTTTGTCACCAAGTAGGCTGCTCCACCTGTGAGTCCAGGACCATACCTGCACACTTAGAAAATATTTGTTACTTTTTTTACCTCTTTCGGGCCATCAAAACCCATATTGCTGAGAGCATAAGAAAAAAATTACACTTTTGTCCAGCTGACAGTGGTGCAATTATCTGACAGTTTTCCCATCACTTGTGCTTGAGGGCACCACTAAAGCAGGAGCAGTGCTGAAAGCAGAGCTTGGTTATTTGTAAGAAATGACAGGACAAATCAGCAATTTATCTGCAGGCTACACAGATTTTTAGAACAAGTTTGAGATGGGAGAGTGAAAGTCGAAAGTTTGACTAATGTCTAAGATGAAGTTTGATTAATTTCCAGAAGATTGTAATACATACCTATCAACTGTAATAAGAAAACAAGATGGCACAAGAGGGGGCATCTTATACAATATTATGTACTAGAATAAATTAATACATGAAGAGTTTTAAGTACTATCCAGCAGGAGAGTAGAGACTGCAGCGGGATCCTCTAAATTTATTGCATTTGGTTGCAAATTCACCAGACCCACCACCTAAAAATTCAGGGTTACAATCACAAAAGATGTTTCTAAGTGTCTTATACTGCAATAGTCATTCAGTATTTATTGATTTAAAAAAAAGGTAAGCAATGAAACTCCTTTGTAGGTCTAGCACTTAGCTCTTATCAAAGAGTAGAGCATTTCTAAAGTACTGGTATGAAAAGGATGCACTCAATCTTTTACTGGGGCTTTAGCACTACCTTCAAAACTGCTCAACATGTGTATTGGTAAATAGGACTCTTCAACTCATGATCTACAAACTAGTTTTGGTTAATTATCATAAAAACATATCTGTCCATATGACCATTGTCATCCCTTACTTAGCCTAAACTAAGTTCTCCAAACACCTACCTGAAGAGCTCTGGCTGTGATTTGCTATGTACATTAGAGCTGCAAGTTCCACTTACCATTATAAGTTGCCATTGCTCTTGATAATAGACGACTAATTGAGGATCCCAAAAAAAGCATAACCATCAGCTTGTATGGGCTGCTTTCCCTGTGACAGATTTGGCAGAGCAAAAGTAAAAAGCTTAGAAGATTAACAGAAAATAAATTAGAATGAGGAAGCAGCTGAAGGACACCTTCCCTAACATCTAGTGCGATTTTTAAGCAGGACACACCATTGGAGCTCTGACAGAATAAGGCCGGTGGTCTTGCAACAAAGTCATACTGGATCTCAGTATTCTCTGGCATTGGTATGGTAGGAATCAAGATAAAGTACCTAGGGAAGAATATATTGGTCAATGGTTGTGGACAAGCTGAAGAGGGAACTTACAAGATTTAAGAGATATTTCGCATAATGAAAATAAGGAAGGAAGGACTTTTGGACCACTATACAAATAAAAATTAATAACCATGTGACTGATTGCAAGACTCCTGGGTTTTCTTGGTTGACATTAGGCTGGGAGTCAAAAGCGGGGAAGTTTTGCTAAACTAGTGAAGGAACACGTTTCTCACAATACCAAGGGGCTGAGGATGCAAAAGACCAGGGTAACTGCAGGTATGAGTAGATGCCATTCTCTATGCTCTTTTTACGCACATAAAAAGAAGTAGAAGAATGGGATCATCCAGGAACTCACAGCGCTTTGCTTTTAATCCACCTTTATCAGTCAGATGCCCTTAAAAATAGGCTCTTTGCTAAAGACCAAACAGCCAAATATAAATAAACCAGAAAGCTGTAACTAAGAACTTTTCCAGGATTTCAAATGAAGGAAAAATGACTACTGCTGCTTTACAACTCTGGAAAAACTATAATTTTAAAGAGAAACATAAATCTTCTCTTTTCCCTGATAAAATTTACTGTTCTTCATAAACTGCTTAATCACAAACTTACTACTGCTTTTGATTAATGACTGGGGAGAGAAAAAAAGTCATATTTTATCTGAATAAGAATTGGCAGTTTTGTAGCAGTGAGAGCCATAATCATGCTAACTCTATAACAGAAAGGAAATGGCTTCTTTCCAGCTTTTACAGCACTGATTGAGCTTTAAAATACTAAATAAATCTATTTTCCTAAACTGCTAGAACATCATTTTTCCAAGAACAAACTTAAACCTGATATCAAATACATTAGCAAAGTATAATACACAGGGGGGGAAAGAGTGCCCTATTTTAACCATTCCTTTAACTTCTTCAGGTGTTCTTTAAGGTTTTTTCCCTCCTTAAATAGAAGTAGACTTTCAGTACTAGTGACCTGAAAAAGCAAATGTTTCATTGCATCTTACCACCAAACATATTATATCACCATTGTAATCTCTTTATCTAGGTTTCTGTCCAGAACACAGTACTCTGGACTCTAAGAACGTTCAAGTATAACTCCTAACACTTAAGATACAGTCTTTCAAAAACTTGTGGACATGGTGAACTTTAAACAGATAAGTAATTCTATCAAATTCTTTTCTTTTCCTTCACAATTTCAATGAAGGAGTTCAGCTTTTTTAGCCATATGCACGTATCTCAGCAGACCCAGAATCAAAGAACATGATAGATGATGGCAAGCAGAAGAATCACTAATGCAAGTAAGTGAAATCAGGTAAGTTTAAGAATATTGTTGAGGTTAGCAGGGCTCCAATGGATGTTGTAGGATTTTCTTATCTATAGAATAGAAAAGTCAGAATTAGATTAATTATTTTTCATCAGGAAAGCATGTGTGAGTAACAATCTATGAGCTCAAAATTTGCAAATGAAGAACACCTTTTCATTCACATTGCCACAAAAATGCTTAGTAAAATGGGAACATGAATTCTTCACAGCACTACCTGAATATATGTAAACCCCTTCCTGCAAATATAAAGTGAATATAGTAGGTCAACTAAACCAATACAGAATTTTTTTTTTTACCATGAAATGCTCTTCTTTTTAAATCTACCTCACTGTTTAGCGTGAGTGACTCTTAATGGTGCAACACTAGCCTCTACTACTTCTCTTAGAGCTGATCACATGTTACCAGAAGTATAATCAATGTTATACCTGCAAATGAGAGGCCCAGGAGAAGCTAGAAGTGAAGCCTGACTTGCTCACAGAGTCATTACTCTTCTGCCTTTTATTACTTTTGAATTATTGAATCAAATGAGTTGCCAAATCAAGTCCACCATTAAAACCTCATGAATTGTAAGCCAGAGAGGTCATGGGTGCTATTTATTCAAAGAATTTCCCTTTTGATTTTTCACTCCTACAAGTTTTATGTATTTTATGCAATGTTAAAATGAAATTATTTATATAAAATTTCCTATCTTTACAAGAGAAGCTGCCAACCTGCTCTGCTCTTCCCAAATGATGGAAGTGCCAGGCTAACATTTGCTCTGGCTCTTCTTCTAATTTTGTGTTACACTTAATGTTTGAGCTATATGTACAGCTATACTGATTCAACAGGAGATGTTGAGAGTAGTTCTTTTGATCTTTACTAAAGGTCAGCCTAGTACTGCAGAAGAGTGGGAGTTCTGAGTATGAATCCCTTTTTGCCGTAGGTCAGAACCGAAGAGGGTTCCTGTATTTGAGTTTAGGATAGAATTCACTAGATAATTGCATTAAAATGCTCTCACTGCTGTCTTTTAAAGGAAGAGAAAAAAAGAAAGCAGAAGTCAGTACAACATTCGGAAGAATTTAATCATGTTAGACACTACTTTTCAGAATACAAAAAGTGAATGTTTGCCTAACATGAATGTTTTCGTAACAATCTCATCAGAGTGAACTGTAGTGTTAAGTACAATTAGTAATGTGTAGGGGACGCAGTCCTTGTATAACAAGGAAGGAAACCTCCTCGTGTGATGGTGAACAAAGAGCCTTTATTTCAAACTCGGCGTGGTTTTATTCCTTAACACCATGTGACTTCTTTAACCAACCTGGTTACCTATGTCGGGGCACGCTCCCTTGGGCTTCTCTGCCTCGGCACATCCCTTGTGCCTTTAGACACGCCTCCCACAGTAATGGATTAAAAATAATAAGAATTCCAATTCCTTCTACCAGAGGTTTCCTCATCCAAACAACTAATTTTTCAATCATCACAACTACAAAAGTTAAAAAAAAAAAAGCTAGTATTGAAAAAATTAAATTGGTCTTGATCCGTGCATGGCAGGGAAAAGCTCCTCAGACAGTAATTACTTTTAAGTGGAGAAAAATACACAAAGAAAAAATTTAAAATTTTGATGGACTGGGTGAAACGGGGGCAAGTCCCAGTTCAGTTCTTTATCAGTTATATCAGACTACATCCATATTTAAAGAGATGGGTTTTTTTCTTTTCTAAGAAAAACACCACTGTTTCTGCAGTACTCACTTCTCAGTTTGTGGCTGTGTTGTTGACTAGATTAGGTAGTTTGTGTTGGTGGGATGCTTTAAATAGTTATGTTAGCAAAAACATAAGGCTTAGCATCACCACAATGGGAATAGGAAGCTCTGAGGATATGTAGAAAATATGATGGGTTTAGAGGAATACATTACACACTTCTGAGAACTTTCCTTCTTTTGATAGCACAATGAATTTCAGCTTTCCAGAAGAGATTCAATTCATAACCAAATTTCTATTTCTGTGTCCCTCAGATAGAAGTGTTAATATAAACAAGTGTTAACATTACTGATATGAAATACCCTAAATGTGTAACCCTCTCTTCCTCCCCTCCCTACAATGATCATTTGCTTGCAAGAGAGTATAGAAGCACAGTGGCCACAGATGTTTTTCCTCCACATTTATTTCTGTTCTTCCACACAGCTACGTACTTTGCACCTCTGGGTCCTTTTTCATCTCAATTAAGCTATGTCATCATTTTCCCAGTCCCTCTTCAAGAAAGTATGTCAATCTTTTATAACTAAAGTAATTGAGAGGCAAATTAGTCTTAAGAAAAAAAAATAGGGGGACTGCATCACTTAAATTATCACATTTGTTTGTTTCTTAAACTTCTCATTTTTATTAAAAAGGAAATTTTCAAAAGCCCACAAATACTGATCCTGAAATTCCATCTCTATCCTGATCACCTTCAGATATTTTTCAGTGTCAGAAAATATTTCTTTCTCTCTTCCCTCTCCACCCATCACTTTACTCTTATAGGAGAACGTAATTGAGGAATGTTGGGAGGATATTGGTCAGGAACCAGGCACTAAGAATGAGACTATATATTGGAAATATGCTGAACAAGAGATAACCTATTTAATTGGTTTGGGGCTTTTGTTTGTTTATTTGTTTGATGGGGGTTTTGTTTGCTTTTCTTTTGTTGTGTCTTTTTTTAAAGAATAAAGTCCTTTTTATGGGGTCTCCTTTTCACCCCACATTAGGTGGTTTTGAGTTCCAAAATGCAAGATTTAGACTTAAATCTTAGCAAAATTTGAGATTCAGTCATGATTCAAGAATATCTTTTCATGTACATCAAAGTTTCCTTTTACTGATGTGCTTACATGTATGAAAGATAAACTCCTCTGATATTTTCTTACAGATTTATTTAAGGGAGTGAAATTCCTTTCTACCACTCAGCAAAGAGAAATGATACCATCCTGGTTCTCTATGGGTATTCTACATATGAGAAGCAATGATAAGTGGTTAAATAAGTCAATGATAACCAGCTAGTTATGTGTGAAATCACATGAATGTAGTGACTAGACAATGACTCTTGCATTCTACTTCTGAGTATAAAGATATACGCAAGGCAGTGGTTCTGAAACCAACATCATACTATCTTTCGTGAAAAAGATATTCAAATTTTTTAACAGCGAGATAAATTGCAGGTCAATGTTATTTTATAAGGCTAGAAAACAAAGCAGCAGAATCACAACTTTTTGGGTGTAAAATGGGGTAAAATGCCGACAACTTGGCATTTTACCGAGTTTTTCGGCAGCCTACTATTTCAGTGTGTGCTTGCATGGTTCAAAGACCTTACTGCTCCTACTAGCATTTGAGGGAAAATAATTTTACCAAAGTGACTTACTTTTCAACCTCTTGATGTAAATACCCTTCAGGCAGAAAAAAGAACTTGTCCAGTGGTTTCCAGTAAAAGTTTTTAAATTTGGTACACAGTCAGACCATGTAGCTCCTCACTAAAGTATGGGTTCCACCCCAGGAGTCAGACCTTTCAAAGTGAAGGGTTGTTTCCCCTTTCTATATGACTTCTGAGGCTTCCTGCTGAAGACATTCAGCACAGGAGCCCTTGTCAACTTTACTAATGTAAACAGCTGCAGTATGTATTCCCATAAAAACGTAACAGTACAGAATGATGTTTGAGCTTCTCTCACATATTTTGAGAAAGTCTAGCATTTGAACTTCATATTTTTAACTACTCCACTCTCCCTTGAAGTGCCTTACACACAGAGGGCTTCCCCTGTAAAATATCTAGCAGACGACATACAGACAATTTCTCATCTAAATGTTGTGGCAGAGAATTTATTCCCTTTTATAGTAATCTATGGTTCTTTGTGGAGATGCATGAAAAATGGAGGAAAAAAAAAGGGGACTATGAGTTCAGCAGGATAAGATTACCAAATGGCTGCATGTGGCATGAGAGCTTTTTAGGTTGTTTGCTTTCGGCACAAGAATGACCTTTTACACATTCCAACACAGTACTGCTTACCAGTTAGGGTACTTGAAGAGACCCTAATTGCTGGTTTGAGATTATCTGGTCTTCCCAGAGAGGCTGCAGGACACCTAAACCTTTCAGTGACCTAATCTTGGCTGAGAATCCTCCAGGCAGATCTTGTGACTAACTTTCTGGAGGGTCTATTCCTTTTAGGCCCTAGGTCCAGAGATTCATTTTGGATAATCTTTTAAGTGGAAGAGAGATACTTTTGAGCACTACCTTAGCAGATAAAGCTTTCTCATGTGATGAATCACATTTTAGGCAGTAACAATGTTGTTTCTAAAGAAATTCTCCCCATAAGAACATGTAAGAAATACAGGCATAAATATCCACTGGTGGTGCCTTTTTTGTTTGGAGGGGAAAAAATAACATGCCAAAAAGACAGAAAAAAATAATTTTAAAAAAGCCAGAAATGTCAAGATGAGTGTACCTTCTATGAGCAGACAAGAACCTTTCCTCACCTTTTATTACGCCTGCAGACGAATGGCATAATTAAAGAAGTGTAAATTTCTCTTCTGTCTTGTGTCCCATTCCTTTGATTCACGTGTCACTTTCATCAAAACTGCTCAGTAGCAAGAAGTGGCATCAGCCAGGATAATTTTGGCGGGCTGACCATCAATTTTGTCACCACCTCCAATCCACCCATCCTGTTATGGCATGATTCTATGATCCTACTCAAAGCCAGCCAGAATCTGGGGAAGGCTATAGAAAACGAGTCTTTACAATATGGCTCCTAACTTAACTAAGCAACTTTATATAGAGGAATGTGAAAAGGAATAGGAAATATCAGCATTCTGTCTTTTTTCAGCCTATTGCCACAGAAGTATTTTGATCTCTTTTTTAATTTTTTTTGTAAGCTGAACAAATCCTATTGATTGCATTTCACAAATAAAAGTGAATTTGAAAGGAAAAGTTAGAGTTTGCATTTCTTGAAGGCCAAAGTAATCAAAATTATTGTGTATTTTCAAATTCCTTCAGACCGTAAGACCTATTACTGCCTCAAACTTAGGATGCAGAAAATTTGTGCCAGTGTATAAACTGCAACCTAAGAAAAGCATTATGAGTCAGTGCAAAATTAGATACATTAAAATGGTGAAGAATCATCTTTTAAGTAATCTTTGTAATTTCTAAAGATATCTCACTGAATTCTAGTCATAATGTATTCAGCTGGTCATGACTGTGATAATACACCTAAGAAGACATATTTCCATTAAAAGGAGGAATTACTTTTCTTTTTTTTTAAGGTAGAGTTAGTTAGATGATAGTATCACTTCAGTTTAAAAAAGACAATGAGTAGATATGAACAATCTGAGTTCTGGAATGCTTTTCTTTCTGGGGAAAAAAAAATCTTTTAACAAAAACCTCAACATCAAGGAAGACAGATAAATTAGTTTTATAATTTTTGTTAATTCACAACAATAGGGAAAATTGTCAAATCTTACACTGTGAAGAGGAAAAAAATCATGATAAGTGCTAGATTTGGCTTTTGTCTGGCTACTATCACAGAGCTCTAAACAAAGATGTATTACTTGTCATTTTCAAGATCTTTGAATCATGAAGATAAACTGAAGAAAGATACCTATGAAAAACATCTGCACACCACATTTTGCCTCATAGGAATATCTGAATAGAAGATTCAGGCATTGATTTTTTAACCATATTACACATTATTTAATAAAAAAATAAAAATTTCAAATTATATCTGTTGATCTGTACATTCAAACAAATGGAGCAACAGACACTGCCTGCTGAGGAATTCACTCTATGCCTGTTAAATACACTGATAGTAAAATCTGTGCTCACAGGACTTTCAAGTATTTTATAACTAAGACCAGTTAAAAAAGATTAACACAAAGCAAACCACCTCAAAGAACAGTCCTGAAGAAAGGAATCCCTTCTCATTAGCAACTGGTCTAATTATTCAGAAAAAAATCTCACACTTCCTTTTGTATATTCTTCTGATTTAAGTACTGTACTTTTTTAAGATTAAAAATAAAATCCCTCAAAGAAAAATGTTATCAAAAGTTTGGAAAGCTGATGCATATATCAAATTTTTTAATGGAGGAACAATATTTCCTTGAACAAAAAAATGTAAAAGGAGGTACATCATTAATAAGTATAGGACACATTCCAACTGTAGAGATAGGCTTGAAATCCCTGTACCCTTTAGGGTTTACCACAAATACAGCATCTGGTAAACACTGGCCAAAGCCACTGTAGTTAAGAAGCTCACTGAACACAGGCTATGCTATCTTCTTTGCTGCTGCTCTCTTAATCTTCTTACTTAACAGTGCACCATAGTATTCAATTCACTGAAGTGCTCTTAGCATGTTCAAAGTGGGTAAAAATATCTCAATAGCCATACAACACAGAAGAAAAAACAAACATTGAAGCAGATTAATCATTTTACCAGGATAGGAGATGAACTTTTACCTCCATTTGTATCAGAATACCAGTTTTGTTTTGGTCTGCTTATTATTTACAAAATCAGATCATATGAGGGGGTATCAAACATTTATTTAATTAGTCACGAATTAAATGAATATAATATTCATTAACTGTGGATGCCAATAGTTATTAACACAGTCCCAAAGGCTCTTTCCTTTTAATGTCTGCTACTTTCTTTTTTCATGTCTATTAATTATAACTTGAAACTCGCATAAACAGTATATTAAAAAAAAATAAAATATGTTGTTGCTTGGCATTTTTTAAAAGATGAATGTGCATAATTTTGCAGAAATTCTTAAATAAGATACATATTTTCATTTAATATATATTTCATCATATTATGTTTTACGCAGAACTTTACCTTTTTTAATAAACAAGGAACAAAACTACTTTTAGAATGAAGAGTTTCCTTTTTATAATGAGAAAACAGTTCCTCTCAAAAAGGCTCAGTCTTCAGGTATAGTTTTTATGTGGTCATTGTTTAAATTTTCCTGAATTAGTCGATTCAATCCCCTAAAATTTCACATAGAAAAATTAACTTGTTCTCTAAGATTTCTTGTAAGATTCTTCTGTTAAGAGACAATGTTAAAATTCACATTCTAAAGAAAAGTTACTTATCATCCAGACCTGCATGAATGAGGTAAAATACTTTAGATATTAATTTATAATTTAGTTATTCAAACACTAATTTTAAGAACAAAGTGAAAGATTAGCAAGAATTGTATTGCTTTTGAACTAAACCAGATCATAGATATTAATGAAAAGGGGAGGTTCCAACCATTTGCTACATCTAACAACTATGAAGTCACGTGTGGGAAGGTTCCCATTTACAAAACTGAAGTCTGGCCAACTATTATAAAGTCTGATTCATAAGTGTCAATGGAGGAAAAAGGCTTGCAAACTAACAAAAATTGTTGGTTCATTCTTACAGTTACTAGTACAGTAGAATAAGGATTAGAAACCATTCTTGCCAGACAATAGAAGCCCCAAGGAGGGACATTTTCAATAGTTCAATATGTAATATAAGGAATAGCTCAAAGGGGTAGGTTTCTGTATTTCTTGATGCCTTGATGATCAACATAAATTGGTTGTAAGCTGTTAGCTCAAATTCAGAGCTCAAAGTGAAGACATAGACTTGTAATAAATAAAGTGAAATTAAGGACAAAAGGAGACAATTCAGTTGTTAAGATCACTGTTAACAAGAACTTAACATGGCACTAGAGGTACTTGAAATTGAATTTTACCTATAAATTAAACCATGCTTGATTTTATAGACTTACATAAGATGACTCACAGCCTATAGAATCTCAAAATCATGTCCCAGTTATAAACTCTATAAAAATTTGTTTTACGAATTTATAGGATATTCACCTAACACTTATTCTCATCAAAACTGTAGCTACCACTCTGCATAAAGTTGTATGGCCTGTAAATACATTAGAAAATCAAAGGCAAAATTTTTTCCATGTTTTAATAAGAAGGATGAAATAAAACAAGGCATAAAGTTGCTAAAACAACCCCCAACAGAAGACTTTTTACTGTCATTCACTCAAAAAAAATACTAAAAAGAAGTTCAGGACTGCAAAGAAAGTAAACCTTTTGAGATCTCAGGTATTGTAGTGTTGATTATTTATGAATTAATAATTTTCATTTCCTGGTTAAACTACAGGTATCCTAAGGACTTAAAACTTCATTTCTAAATATAAATTAAATCCTTAATATCCAATACATAAAAGATTAGACACCGATTTACTCTAAACAGAAAGTGGTTCTTCTCTGAATTTTTGCATAAAAAGTTGAGCTGTATATAGTGTAACTGTCAAGACTAGAAATAACTTAGTCTACAATATAAAAAAGAAAGTATTAATGATGACAAAAAAAAATGTCACTGAAACAGACCGTGCAAGGAATTTCTTTGAGGCACTAATCAGACTTGATCTGATTAAGTGTCTAATTGGCTTGATTACTGATGGCAAGAAAACATGTGCTATAAACCTGTTCATGGTAAAAGAGTTTTAAAGTCTTCAGTGCCGAAGCCTTGAAGAGGCAAGATGTTTAGAAAACTAAGATCAATTTTTTCTAGGCCAAAATTAGCACCTGAGATAACAGATCGCAAGAATGAAGATACCCCTCCACCACCTAAGGCATCAACAGGCCAGGTATAGTTTTTGTTGTCTATTATAGACTCATTAATTCTACCTTTAGAAACTATTTATGTAAATAAATGCCAAAAGTTAAAATTTCAAATATACTGCCTTTATTCTTCTCCTCCCTCCCATCTTTTCTTTATGAAGAAAATACAGATTTTCTCTGTTTGTAAGTTGCTTTGTTAATAGGGGTAACCTGAAATAGTACAAGTTTATAGAGGTTTTGATCAACATTGTAAATGGAGAATTAGAAATACCGGTGTCGCTGCTTTTCATATGCTGATGTATTCCTCTGCATTTTATTTCCTTCCGGCAAGAAATGCCAGTATGTCCTTTCTGAATATTGCAATGACATAAAGGTATAGATCAGCCTGCTTCCTGATGACTGTTGGAAAGGCAAAGTAATTGAATAGTCTTTTTAAGAAGTATTTTTTTTTCAGCCTTGTTTTACTAATGTAACTCCTCTTTGAAAAATACAGTGTCATATTAGTCTACACTCTATCTTTTTATTAAGTATTTCTACTATAAAAGTTAATTCATTCTTTTCAATTTAATTAATGGAATATTTTAAACTTAAACAAAAGTATAGATACTCTTTCTCTTGTTGCCTTTGAATTTTTATCTTTGCCCAGTAATGTCCTAGAGGGTGTTCTGTTTTTTTCCAGCCTGACATAATCAACATTTTACAAGGCATAATGGCAACAGTTTAGGGTTTTGCCAAATAATTAGGAGAGTGAAACAGATTCTTTAGTATCAGCCTGAGCTATTAACCTGAATTCATGCTTATTGAAACAATTGAAACTCCTCCATTATAAATTTAATTTTAATTAAGCAGTTTCTTTTAACACGTTCTCAACAGTTGAGCATATACAAAGACTCAGACATAACGTCTAGGAGCCTTGATTTACATGTGCAAGAGTTCCATAAATTTTTCAGTTTTAAGTAAAACTGATAGAAACATAAATGTTTATAATACTGAATCACTTCCTAGGACTGATGTTTTCTGAAGTTCATAAGTTTGTATAACCTCAAGAAGAAGTGCAGTTTAATCCAACCCAACCACAACTCAGATTTGATTTATCATTGTTATAAATAAGAGGAATAGGCATATCTGCACTGCCATGCGCACAAAATGGCAAAAATATCTGTATTCAATAACCTTCATATGTTGCAGATCTACAGGCATTGTTCATGCTTCTTTTTACAATACAGTTTTCTTGTGTCAATAAAATGCTCTCTTGAAAGAAGAAAAATCCTGAATCTCAACAGGTGACTCCTGCGCAGGCTAATATCTCACTTGACAAAGTGCTCTAGGAAAAGATCTCACTGGAAACATGAATTACTCTTCTGGTGAGAATAATTTCATACATCAGCGCAACACTCAGATCGTATCACCATCAGCCTCCACTATTCAAAATACTGTTAAGATAGAGGCAGATGAATGGATCAAGGATCAAGGTATTTTCTGCCTACAAGGCAATACCATCAAAGAAAAAAGAAGAAATTTACATAATATCTGGTAACTGATTAATGTACTAATTAATGCACTGATTAATTTACTTATGCTATTAGGAGGGAGCCCTGAAACAAAGAAAAGAACATATACAATAAAACATCATGCAAGTACCTCTAGTGTGCACAGAGATTTATTGGAATTTTAATTTTAATTTTTTATATATTGATTTTGTAGATATATATTAGAAATTCAGTTTCTGATTCTCTGAATAAAAACAGACAGGAAAACACAAATATTTTCATAGAAAAAGACAAACCCCAATTTAATCCCAGAAACGCAAAAAGAAGCTCACTGAGTTAGGAAAGGGGGGGAAAAAGTGCACGAAGACCTGAAACATCCTAAAGTCAAATAGCTTTTCCATATGTTGATACTACTATGTTAATGCTTTATTAATCAGCATGATACCAGGACAATTTATTCTATCTGGGATAACAAATGTTCACGGCCTTGATTAACACTATGCTGTTACATAGTACTGTGAACATCTAAGACTTCCCATGCATTTCTCACTCCTTCCTCCAAAGATCACTCTGTCAAAGCCAAGATAAACCAAGGTGCGGGTACAAAAGGATTTGATTCATGGATCTAAGTCAGTAAATGTGGGAGAAAATTATTTTTTTGCAGTGAAAGTTGATACTGTCTCAGTATTTTGTTAAGATTGAGATCTGTCGTTGTGGTAAATTAGATCAAAACATACCAGGTTTATTTGCCCAACAGAAGATTTAGGCAGAAGTATGACTAATTCAGAGAAGCAAGTCAGCTCTGTGAACAGGCAGCAGCAGAACTCTATGCAACTGAGTTTGCACAGAGGATGTGGAGATATTAGTTTTTGATTTCAGCATCCAAGTCTTTTTGTGAATCCATTTGGAAACACAGACAGAACACCATTTGGAAACACAGACAGAACACCAAGGACCGACAGCCAGTGTGTGTAAACTTGGTTAATCCAATTCCTACAAAAATGTTGCAGACATCAAACCACCTTTATCATTCTCAACAAGAAACATCTACAGTTTCTAATCCTGTTTATTTTTTTAAGGATGAAAATAAAACAACAGATGAACCACAGAAAGCAGAGGCCAATAATAAAGCAGAACCAGTACCAAACCAACAAGGTGAGTAATAAGATATTTATGAGTATTCAAAGATTTTCTGGACAAAATATATGTATACTATATAGCATTGTAAATAAAACTGTCGTTCCTCTAAGTGCTCTGGCAGGAGCTCTTATTTTTTTTTGTGGAAGAAATTGAGATCTCTGAATTGTCATTGACCCCAGACCAATGATTTGTTACAAAAATAGGAGCAGTATCCAACCATAACAAAAGGCAACAAGCTTTTCAGCACACAGTCCCTTCATGAATTTGCCCAATTTAATCAGCTAGTCTAAGAAAATCTATTTCCTCTTATTGTAAGTTGACTTGGAAATCTTACTTTAGTAGTAAAGGTATTTATAAAATAATATTTAGTAGCTTATGAAAGAAAATTGCATACTTGAAATGTATCTTTTGGGTATATTTCTCACATGTATTAAAAACCCACAAAGATAAGACAGACTTTAAACTATCTGATGTTCATATATTTCATGGAACAGCTATTTAAAACTCTTTTTAAAAAATCAAATAAGTAAAAAAAAAAAAGTCATTAAAAATATTTGCCATCACCATTTAGAAGACATTGAGGACTGGAACACAGGAACATAGAGCTCAGGGCAGTAAAACGAGGTACTCATTTGCCTAAGCAGCTGGTCATGGCTATTCTGCTCCCCTTTTCCACCACCTCCAACAACCAAGCCTATTTTGCTTATACCAGAGCCAAAATGACTGCTACAGCAGCTACCGAAAGAAAGGCTCAGGTGAAGCAACAACTATTGCTGGGCCATGTCCTCTCTTCCCTCCCTCACAGCATTAGTGGTGCAGCCTTTTCCTTTTGCATCCTCTTGTACCAGAGAAAAACACAGAGTCCAGTTTTCCTGTCCCTTCATGCTTTTCTTTGGGAGAGCAGTTCATGTTTGCTGAAGCAGCAAAGCAAAGGTGAGGAACCTCAAACTTTCTGTGATAAAGATGAATTAAGGAGAGAGGAGAGATTGGAAAAAGACTACAAGGATATATCATAATCCTTACTTGTGCTTTGTGTAATCATAAGAAGTATCACAATTCCTTTCCTCATATAATGAAACTTTAAACAAAGTCGATTTAATGCAATTATCTTGTTATATAATATCTGTAGCATGAAATCAAGGGAAGACAAAGTCTGACATGAATTAACTGTAGCAACAACGGAAAAAAAATCAAATTTCATGTTTTGTGGCTTTTTAGCAACATTAAATCACAGATGCTATCCCACAACAGAATGAAGTATCCATCCAAAACCTAATCTAATTTTACAGATTAATATAACTCATTAATCTATATTTTGCAATATTAAACTACTGTCCTGTGCAGGGCCAGGAGTTGGTCTCAATGATCTTTGTGGATCCCTTCCAACTTAGCATATTCTTCGATTTTTTTTCCTTCTAAAATATAAAATAAGTGATGGCATACTTTAGAAAAGTATAACAAGTTAGGCTCCATGGTTGTTTGGGCTACTTTTAAATCCATAGTTTTCTGGAAAGTACTTTAAGTCTCATTTTCAAACAGCCATGTGGGTACTAATGAGTTAGATAGTCAACAGCTACACAAGCCAGAGAATTTACATAGGCACCACACCTGAGGAAAAGCTTATGAATTCCTGTACATACATCCTTATAATCAGAGCTGAAAAAGGAACTCCCTTATCTCTGGGCAAAAAAGGGAGGCTGAACTCAAGCAGGTCACAAGAGGGTCTAGATAAAACTCCTGCAAAATTTTATGGACTTTGTATCAGACCTACAAATCATATGGACAGCTGCTAGAAGAAGATAATAAGAATACCTGTGGGTAAGCAAGGGACTTAAGAAAGCATTTTGTGGTGTAGGTACAAACTTGGAGAGAATTATTAAAAGCACAGCCAGGGCTCAAACAACATTAGTTAAGGGAGAACAGCTAAATGGAGAACTTCAAAAGAGTTAGAGAAAAGCCTTTCCACAATCTCTCATTAGCTTCTCTGGTATAATCAGAATGAAATAAACCGGTAAAGCCTTTAATCATAGTATCAGTTTGCAGCTCCATACAAATCAACACCCCCTTCTTTTCACATGACCAAAACCAGCCATCACCTTCTCTCTTTCTCCTCACACTTCACAAAGCAGTACAACGTTCCCAGCACAGATGAGGATTCAGCAGGAGGCACCATTGGAGCCTGTTTGATTAAAACTTGGCCACTTACCTCACTCAGCAACACCTGGTACTTTTGGCTTCTTTGTTGGCTACTCATTGCCCCATCTCCACCTCCTCAGTTGCTCTCTCCCACTAGCTTGCTTTGTGATTAATCCTCTGCATAATGAGTTCATTCTTAATTAATTCTCTGTGCTTAGTCAGTTTGTTCCATAATGGTTTAATTTTTTAAATTTATTCCCTGCATTTTCTTATGTATTTAACAAAGTGTGATTCACCTAATTACAGGTTCTCTGTGATATTGGATCCAATTGCTATAATTTCTTTGCATATTTATCACCTCCCATAACTGACTGGCTATACAAATGTTTCCCTTGTTTCACCTACTGCTGTTCAATAGCTCTGTTGGTGGTTATACTATTTAGAAGGACACATCCAGCCTCCACCTGCTAACTGCTGACTGCATTATCACTCTCTGTCTCACAGTTTCTTTCATCCTCCTAACCGATAATTCCAGTAAGATTCTTTCCAACTCATCCCTTTTCTTTCCCTTTCTCCAAACGTTCTCAGCACCACACTTAAGTACTTCTGTTCTGAAGTCTATCCTCATCCCCTTCTAACTTTTCCCTTACTAGAAAATAGTCTTTTTCCAATATTCTGGGGTTTGGTCTTGCTGTTTCTACTAAATCAACAAGTGTCTCAAAGATTTCTTTCCAGAATCACAGTCACACTTATTCAGCTTTTACTGAAGTCCTTGTTGACATTGCTTCGTTCTTGGTAGGACTTGAGTGAGAAAGCTAAACCAAAACTACCATAGGTATTTCTACACATGCTACAATTGCATCTCTGGATCATAAGGTAGACAGAACACTCCATCTGGGAGATTGCCACGTTAATGTTCAGTGATATTTAGTATTTTCAGAGCCTAGATGCTTTGGAAAGCATCTCAAGTAAGCAGTGCAGTGCCTCAAAGGAAGGGCTGCTCAAAAGGAACTTCATCCTGCTCCAGACTCTCTCCCACTTTCTTTTAGGTATTCAAGGATAATTCACTAAATGTTTAACCAACAAAAAAACCAAACCAGAAGCTGTTGATAGCTGCCCCCTTTCACATATTTGCCTAGCTGCTATACCTTACCTCTTTCGTAATAAGAGAGTTCAAACCTATATCTCTCACATTCCCATAGAGTTTCCTAATTACCTAGACTAGAGAGATGTGGGAGGAAACTCTGTGTCCTTCCTAATCTCTGGATCATTGTGCAGAAAAGAATGCAAAATGCTATGAAATGTAAGAAAATAGAATACAAAGTGGATCATGAAACCAACCTATAAATTAAAATAGTAACCTTGTAGGAGGAATGAAGAACTTTGATTTCAGTTTGATTTCAACAACATTGTTGAATCATTAAAAAAAGGAAAAACTAATTCTCCCAACAGGTATTTGACCCTATTGCAAATAAATAAGGCCCAGAACTCAGATCTCCTCAGAGGAAAGTTTTGATCATTAGCTGTTTTATAAAAGATTGTCACTCTCTTTTCCTGTAGACAGAAATGAAGCAGATATATTTATTCAGGGTAATAAACTCCCATTGCTGTAAAACTCTGGCTAATTCTGGCTAATAAGGTACTAACTAAATCTACATGGACTACAACTGAGTTATAATCCTCTGAGAAGGGTGATTTGAGTTAAATGTGAAATTTTGCAGCTAAAATCTCCCTTTGGCCTCTTATGAATCTGACTCTTAAGCTGCTTTTTAAAACCTGTCCCCTAGCACCTCAAAATCCAGGGTTAAATAAGTAGTTTATATTTCAAAAAATACAAATTATGTATATGATATAATATGAGGCAGTCCAATGAACTAAACCTGTCAATCCAAAGAGACTTTGAAATAATCTTATTCCTTGTTGTCTTATCCTTCAGACTCTTTACTGGCACTGAGAAAACAGGCAGCTATTATTCCCATAAAATGTTTTTTTTAAAGATTACCAAGAACTTAAATATGTTTAATCAGCTTGCTTTCACTCCTGCTGATATGAAGTCTTTAATTCCTCTCAGATCTTTATTTTTCACATGAGTGAAAGGTCTAAATGCTAGGAAAACAAACTCAGCTTCTTCATGCAATCTTTATTTCTTTACATAGAAAATAAGCTTATATAATACTTTTGTTAGCCACTGAAGTTGAGAGTCAAGATGGACCTACTTACTGACTGTTTCACTTCACCCCTGCTGATTTCTGAACTTTTTTCCCCTGCTCATAGCATTTGTTCAAAAAATTTTTCTTGTAAAGTCATAAAGCTGTGTATTTTGTAATGTCAGAGCTGAAGTCTCTTCTCTCCTTCGTTCATAGGTTTCCTGTGTGTTTATTTGTTCTTGACATCTTCATGACTCTATAGCCATTTTTCAAACATTTATGGATAGCTCAAGAACACCTCTGGGAGGCAAGGACAATCAAGAAATTATTAACTATGTCAAAAGTATCACAGGGAATTTGTAGACCAGTTCTCTCACTCCCATTCTACTGCTTCAAATGTAAAGTCAATCTTTACTCTACTTAAGAGAAACTGCTTTTGCAGGCAATAACACTTAACAGCCAATTTGAGACTTCTAACCTATTTCGAATTTTTTAACACTTTGCAGTAAAAGGAAATGGCAAAAAAAATCACTGATTTTAAGTGTTTAAAACTATGTTTCCAAAGGATATATGTCACTGCTAAAAAAAAACATTACTCAAACATTAGCCGCTCTGTCTCCTACTAGCAGGCTCTACTCATGTCTTTACGCAGTGTTTCCTGTTCCAAACAATGCTGTCTCCCCTCAAGTATTTCCATGCACCATTAAAATTGCCAACGTTGTTCGTATGTTAACTAAAATAGTTCTATCATACGAGCATGTTGTGGTTTAACCCCAGCCAGCAACCAAGCCCCACACAGCCTCTCTCCCAACTCCCCCATCAGCGGGATTGGGGAGAGAATCAGAAGGGTAAAAGCTAAAAAACTCATGGGTTGAGATAACCATAGTTTATTAGGGAAAGCAAAAGCCATGCACACAAGCAAAGCAAAACAAGGAATTAACTCATTTCTTCCCACGGGCAGGTATTCAGCCATCTCCAGGAGAGCAGGGTTCTGTTACATGTAATAGTTACTTGGGAAGACAAACGACATCACTCCAAACTTTGTTCCTACTTCTTTCCCCCACTTTATATATTGAGCATAATGTCATATGGTCTAGAATATCCCTTTGGTCAGTTTGGGTCAGCTGTTCCAGCTATGTCGTCTCCCAGCCTCCCATGCACACCAGTCTCCTCACCAGCGAGCCAGTACAAAATCAGAAGGCTGATTTTATTTTATCAGAAGGCTTTGGCTCTGTGTAATAAAAACATCTTTGTATTATTAGCCCTGTGTCCCGCACAAATCCAAACCATAAGCACATACCAGCCACTGTGAGGAAAATTAACTCTACTTCAGCCAAAACCAGCACAGAGCAGAAATACCAAGCTACACAAGGTTTTCAGGCAACCATTAAATGTATGTGTTCAATAGAAGAAAAATAAAGTATTCCTTTATATTTGTCTTTTTCTCTACCATGACTAATTCCATTCTGTGTTTCTGCTGTCTTGAAAATCTGATCAAGAAAGTTCAGAGCAATAAGATTTTCAGGACTACTTTCATTACCAAAGGAACAAAAAAGAACAACATTAAATGTTCTTTAAATAAACACTGCCTTCATTAATCCTGGTCATAAACATCAGAACTGAGTGTTAATATTTACAACTATATTACACACATAACAAGTCAATTAACTATATTTAGTACAACATTATCATTGTGTGATCATATAGTAGTTTTTAAGCATCAGTGTATTTTAAAATGCCTACATGTTTGTAAAAGCCACAAGGCAGTTAGCAGTAAAAGAAAGTATTTGACTATATATTTAATTTATATAAAACAGACATTATACTAGTGTGTTCTGATGGAAATACAGCTTCCACCAAAGAAAAAAAACATACAAGTGGGTCAATGTTTTGTAAATCATTCTGTAAAACACTATATCGTGAATTCAAAATGAAGTGAGATTATGTCAGGCAATGATCAAGTTGTGCTAAAATGTGCTTTTGAATAGCCCAAGAAGAAGCCCAGGAACTCCGCTTTTTATGTAAGTAGTTGCTAGCCATGACAAGTTCTACCTTCACATATACCCAACCACTACAGATGTGAGGGGAAGCATAGATAAGACTACGGTCAGACTGCTAATACAAGGCAATGGAGCTGGCTGGGAATTCCAGGGAAAAAATTCTTCCCTTCCTGAAGGGAAGAACTTTTTCTGTTCTGGACTCAAATGGCTGCTATCTTGCTGCTGACATTTATTCATATCTTTATAGTTAAAAACTAATTTTTTATTGACATTTTGCTTTTCTTTTTTTTTTTTACTTTTTATTTTCAATAGGGCTAATACATTTCTGATGATACAGGCCAGTTACTATGGCTGTGAAATGTGTGCTGGACGTAAGTGATCCAAGAAATACAAATTTTAAAGTCAGTCTAGTGACTGAGAGATCTGTGTTTTATTACTTTCTTGCAGAAAGTCCCTTCAGATTGTCTGACTGTTCCAGAGGCATGGATGCTGATGCTAAATTACCAGTAGGGCTGCTGTCTCCACAGTGCAAAGTGCTTTTTATTCTATCCCTAAGCGTCCTGCTGCTGTTTGCAGCTGGTGGCTCAGGCAATCTCTTCCCTTGCTCTGAACAACAGGTTTACATCTCGGCACTTCAGTCTCCACACGGCCATTCAGTGGGAATAAGAGGAAGGAGCTGTCCTAGTCAGGCTGGAGAGGTTGTAATTACCTTTTGCAAATCTCGGGCTTTTGAATAACATCAGTAGCAGCAGAAATAGTGTGTCGGGATCCTTTGCAGAAGAAAGGACAAGCCACTCTTGAGAGATTGGAGGGAAAATGGCTGCTTTATTAAGAATGCACCTGCTTTATAAGGTTGGGATGGAAGGGTCTGGAAAAAGGGGTGGAGTTAGTGAGGAGTATGCTAATGAAAACCATATAAGGAAAAAAGGGGTTGGAACATTTCCCTATTGAGAGAGTAACCGCTTCAATGAAGCGAATTTGAACCAATCAGGAAAGGGAAAAACAAGGGTATGCATAAAAAGGGATTTTTATAAAACTGATTTAAGGGTTCAAACAAGTAGTAAACATGAATTTAACTAAATGTCCATAACACATGAGTATAAAGCTCTCAAATCGGGGTGATGTAGTTGTCATCTGTGTCGGGGACGTCACTCATCTCCAGACGTCTCTCTTGTTCTTTCTTCCACCATTCAAATTCTGTCTCCTCTTCATCCCCGACAAAATAGGACTGGGAAGTAGAAGAAATGATGAATTAGTGTAAAATGACAGATTTAGCCCTTCTTTTTTGCTAACTACTTGCTATAGTAGAAAATAAAAATCTTATGCTCTACTGCTGGAAGGAACATGACAGTATTCATGGCCAAAGAATAAAATTTTTTTTCCTGGCCTAATTCTCTCATGGAAGAACCAAAACCTGTGAAAAATGAGAAAAATCTGAAAGACTAAGAAAGGTAAACAAATAGGTCTCATGACTTGAGTCTTTTCCTTGTTCCTTGCTTTCCTGGACAGATCATTGATATGACATGGTTTCAGTGGGCCTCTAAATTTAATCGGATACCTTTCTGAGGGATTCCATTAAACATTGTTTTGCCCACAAAGTAATACTTCCACAAGTATCACTTTCCCCTTCCTTCTTAAAAGAGAACCAACAACACCTACCCAATTCAGTTTTAAAATATATTATTCTCCTTGGCAGGCCAAATATCTAGAATATGTAGACACCAGTGAGCTACATTCCTCAACTCCTACTACTAATACATTTGCAACTTAACCTACCTTTATTCCAGTATAAGGGGAATGGAAATAATTTAGAAAAACTCAAGTCTGTTATTTTTTTGAGTAAGCATGGGTCTATATGTTTTGAAAATTTCTTTCACTGTTGGTGCCTTGGCATGATTCTGGCTCTTTTTTCACACTCATGATTTCTTTACCATGACCAAAGTTATGCAGAGCAAATAGAAGATTTCTTTGTTGTCCTGTAAGCATGCCATCTACCTGATGGATCATTATCTATTCTGGAAACTAACTGTTGTATGCTAAATTTTCCCTAAAAAAACTACCATGCTGTTCTTAAGGGTATTCCCTTGGGCCTGGCCACATAAGTCAGAGGGCTACAAGCTAGATTTAAACCATGAAGAAGCAACTGTTTGGGTTTTTTTTAAATGTGATTATGCAGATAGCCCTCACAATTTCACATAGAAAGAGACAATTAAAAGTTAACACGTAGCTGGCAGTGGTGCTAGGCCATGCTATTCTAATGCTAATATAAATAAACCTTGTATAGGTCCTAGAAATTTATGAATTTTTGTATGTGAAAGTTTGGAATATTCCTGGGATTATAAGGTTTTCCATCAGTCTGAGTCCAGTCAGCATTTAATGGTCAGTCTGGGTTCAGATATCATACTCAATTCCTTGAAAATATCTAGCAGGCTGAGGAGTCGTTACCCTTCTGCAATGAAATTTTTATGTGCAAGGACCATATATTTTTTACTTTGAGGTCTTTGCTTCTCATACATGTTGTCATTCCAGAGGATTGTCTTATTCAGGAGCCCATTACACTAAATAATATGTCTACACAGGCATTTTATTTGAAATGAAGAATACCCTTCTGAAAAAAATCTGATTATACCCTGCTGTGCTCTGCTTTTTCCACCAAAAAAACCTCTAGGAACTGGATTCCTTTAGAATAAAACTAAACCAGAAGAAACACTCCATGAGTCAAACTACTTTACTCAAGCTACTGATTGTCATTAATTTCAGAGGATCACAATAGACCTCATTTGAAATACATCTGCCAGATATGCCAGATATTTATATCTGACAGATACAAATTGGATGCCATACCTTCAGCACCATTTCACTGTTCTGATTATTCATATCAAGTTGTATTCTATACCAGTATAGATGCAAGTAGGAGCAACTACTATAACAAAGAAAATTCCCAAAGTGATATGATTACAGAAATGTTGAGATTTGCCTTGCTTTCACTCTTGAGTACATGGCTTTTTGGCTGGTGGAGTCAGGGCAGGAAGAACTGGGAACCATGAATTCAGAAAGGACCAGAAACTGCAGTAAATGCAGAAATTTTTGGCTCTTGCATCATCTTTTCTAAATCATCTCATGTTGACCACAAAATCACAGAAGGATTGTGTGACAAGGAGAGCACAGTCACTAGCATAATTTGTAGAGATCCCCTGAGGAAAGGGTTAAATAGAAATTTAACGGGTTAGGGTTCAGTAGCAAGACTCACAAATAAGTCAGTTATAAATAGGTCCAATCCCCCTTTATTTTCTGTAACTGCGGCTCCTCTGTGATTTTCTTACATAGGATTCCATGAAATGCCTAGGAGAAATAAATTTTATTTTGCTGTGAGAAAGTATTCATTATGTTAGAAGCCTGAACCCACTTCAAAATCCCTCCTTCCTAAAAAAAAAAAGTCTTTTTGGCTGGATCTCCCAGAAAAGAATTTTGAACCCCTGAAATCAAATTGTAGAAACTCTCTCATGTTTTCTTGAACCTTCCTGGGGATAGGAACAGTAACAGTCCTCTTTGCAGTCTTCATTTCTCTGAATGCATGCTATTCCGTATCTTGAAAATTCACTGGCAGATTCTTCAGGTAACGTTCATGAAACATTCAGTACTGACATATTTACAACGGACTTTTCCTCAAGATAGTACTGCAATACTGACTGCTTCAGAAAGGAAACAATAATCTGCATTTTCACTAAGTGGGCAAGATACTGTTTTCAATTCAAGCCATAAAATTCAATTGAATATCGGAGTTTTAAATGGAATTCCTCAAAAAAATCTTTCCAGTTTAAAGGTTATAAGTGATACAAATCCTGCAGACTGTCTTTTCATACTCAGTAGTGCTACATTTCTTCAAGGGATTATATGAAAATTAACCCCTAAGCTTGCTAAGTCAAAACCCAGTTAATCAGCATATTGGGGAACATGGATTTCTTTTTCTCACTTCAGCTGCTTTTTGGACTGTGGGCTGAGCATTTCTGGCATACACAGACACTTCTGTCTAGGTCTTGCCCTTGATCCTGTTAAAGAAATGAATTCCTGTAAGAGTAGCAGGGCTCACATAGGATGTTCTTGCTTCTTAACCTAAATACTAAGAAAAAGTTCTAGAAATGCCCCATTGGTCCTGTAATCAGTTGTCTGTGTGGTAGAAGTCTGAAACTCAGCTCAAGAAACATAGTGTCTGTTCTTAATAGATGCCTGGAAGAACATATGATCCCAAATCTGAATTAGGAGGGTAGTTTGGTATATCCAGTGTTGTAAACAAACTGACCCACAGTCCTTCACAAGGTTTTGTTTCAATGCAATTTCAAGTAACCACCTTCCAGATAAGTAGCTTGACAGTTTAATGTTGCAATTGCCTTTACCCCTCTGAAGTGAATAGCTCTCTAAATATGGAGCTTAACTATCAGAAAAGTAATCTTACACTATGTATTCAAAATAGTCAAGGCTTGATTTTCTTTGAGATATCTCAAACTTAAAATACAGAATACATAACAAGCTCCTGATTTATTTGCTGAGATGCTTTGCTGCCAAGCTTTTTCCTCTATAATCGTGTAGTGAAAGTATTTATGAAGGCTGAGCTTGTCCCTCCTTTATGCAAAGTGTCAGACTGATGAAAGCTATCAAATTATTTTTCAACATAAATATTTAAAACAAAGATATAAGATCAATTGTAAAAAATCATCACTTAAGGCCACTTAAATAGCAAGAGACTATACCATTTGTTTCAAACTCTACAAGCTTCCTACTTGCGATTCCTTTAAAAAACTTGATAGTAACAAAAAGTATGTCATATTAGCCAAAGTATGACATACTCACATCCTTAATGTTATATCCCTATCATAATTTACTCAGCAACAAACAGGACTGTCATGGCAGCTGAAGCAACAACAATGCAGTTCAAACTCTGCAGTATAAATAATGTCATTAGCATTTCTATGCATAAGCAAATAAGCTACTCTTCATTTTCTTCCTGTATTTCACAAGGCGTTTCTGGACAGATCTATCTATCTGTCCTCTACAATTTTTTTAAATAAGCACACACTAAAATTCTATCATACTGCATGAGTTCTTGTCCCTCATAAATATAAAAGAGCTCTGTATTGACCATTGTTGAGCTGGCTACTGATGCATCTAGTTTAAAAACCACAAGTAAATTACATATTCTGAAAGGTGTATTTATCATAAACAAGTTCTGTATAGCTGGTATTGAAATAGATTTATGCAGGAAATTGTTCAGAGGTCAGGTCCCAGAAGCAGTGTCATGTAGTGCTTGTCCACTACAGAAATGTCAGACAAAATGTGATTCCTTCAAAAGTATTACTGTGATTCTTTAAAAATTTCTATTCAAAAAAATAAAACTTTTTTTCTAGATACAGGATCAGCAAAAGCACCTGAGCCTTCAAAAACTGAAAACTCAACTGAACCAGCTAAGACAACTCAACAGGAAGAGCATCAACTGAAAGATGGGAAAGAAGATGCTAAGTGAGTAAATTCGATTAAAAAATTTGAAGCTTTTTCCCTTACATCATGACCTAATATTTCTATGTTCCATATGTCAATTCTTTAATCCTCCTGTAAGGATCTGAAGAGCTTTATTTCAATTCTAAGGCAACGTATATATAAGGCATTCATTTATTATGTTCATTTGATAGTTTGTTGTGTATATCATCCTAAAATGCAGGAATGAGAAAAAGGGTTTGCTCAACTATGATTATATGCTAATTTTAACATGCTGCTGCTCAGTTATTATTACTCTACCTTAGCAAAGAACAAGGTCCCAGAGTGCTGCCCTGAATAGCTGGAATGTTTGTCACATCATTCTGACTTGAAACTTTTTACCCTGCATATTTTTTTCTTAGTTCTACCATTAAATCAGCATTAATGTCCACAACCAGAGTATTAGTACTACCTCTTTCTGAGAAGAGACACATAAACTAAACAGTAATATTACTTCAGGGGAAAATCTAGGGTCATTCAACCTTTGGAAAAAGCTGAGATGACTGTTTTGCTAAAATAGTGATAAATATGAAGTCTAGAAAACAATAATCTTGCAGTAGTCTACATTCATTACTGAATCATAGATTCGTAGAATCATAGGCTTGTTTGGGTTGGAAGGGATCTCTAAAGGTCACCTACTCCAACCCTTCTGCAATAAGTAGGGACAACTACAACTAGATCAGGTTGCTCAGAGCCCCATTCCACCTGACCCTGAGTGTTTTTAGGAATGGGGCATCCACCACCTCTCTGGGCAACCTGTGCCAGCGTTCCACCACTCTGATGGTAAAAAATTTCTTCCTTATATCTAATCTAAATCTGCCCTCTCCAACTTTAAAACACCTCTTCATACCACAAGACCTGCTAAAATGTTTGTCCCCATCTTTCTTGTAAGCCTCTTTTAAGTACTAAAAGGTCACCAAAAAGATCTCCCTGAAACCTTCTTTTCTCCAGGCTTAAAAACTCCAACTCTCTCAGCCTTTCCTCATAAGAGAGATGCTCCAGCCTTCTGATTATATTTGTGGTCTCCCCTGGACCTGCTAAAACAGGTCTTTGTCTTTCCTACACTGACGACTTCAGAGCTGAACACGGTGCTCCAGGTAGAGCAGATTTGTGAGGAAGAATCAGTTCCAGCAACCTGCTGGCAACATTTCTTTAGATGCAGTCCAGGATACAATATCCAGCTTTTCATCCACCAGCACCCCGAGTCCTTCTCCCTAGGGCCAGTCTCCATCCATTTATCCCCCAGCCTGTATGGATACTGGAGGTTACCCCAACCCAGGGCAAAACCTTGTACTTGGCCTTGTTGAACCTCTTGAGATTCCTGTGGGCCCACTTCTTAAGCTTGTCCAGGTCCCTTTGGATGGCAGCCCATCCTTCAGGTGTGTCAACTGCACCACTTGGTTTCATCTGCAAACTTGCTGAGGCTGCACTTGATGCCACTGTCTCTGTCACTGCTGAAGATAAAGATCTTTAAAGATCTTCAGAAGCAATGAGGTCCAAACACGTGCTAAGAGCATTTAGAGGTTAGAACCAATTCCCAGTTAGATCAGGTTGCCTAGAACTTTGTTTAGTGCAATTGTGAATGTATATTTCCAAGAATGGAGTTTCCACCATTTCTCTGGGCAATTTAGTCCACCATTTGACGACTCTTATTATGAAAATTAGGTAGAATTAAATTTTCCTTTGCTTTAACTTGCTTCTGTCATCTCTCTTCCTTTTGCTGTGCACCCCTGGTGCTTTTTCTAAATCAGAGCAAGTAGTTAGTTTTCACTGCAGCAGGAACATACTGTGGATTCATATTCAATTTCTTGTCTATCAGGACTGCCAGATCCTTTTATGCAAAGCTGTTTTCTAGTCAGTCAGCTCCAAGCCTTTCCTCTCACATGGGGTTATTGCACTCCATGTATGGAAACTTGTATTTCCTTTGCTAAGCTTCATGAAGTTTCTGCCTTTTGAGATCACTTTGAATGGAGAAAAACAGATACATTCAGTCTAGAAAAGGGTAGAAAGTTCTCCTGCTTGTCTTTGCTTTCTCTTATCTTGATTATCCTGACGACACAAAACTAAAGTCTTTCCCTGACATGGAGGTAATTTATAAAGATTATTACCTATTTCCTCTCCTTTGCCAAGACAGACTTTGTACTGCAGTGACAAAGAACAATCAAGCAAAATGCTACTGCACATGCCTCTATAGAATAATGCATGCAATTAAAAATAAATTGACTAGAAAGAATAGAAATGTTACAAATAACTTAGTAATTTGAATGGGAATTAGTAGGTCAAAAATTAAAACCTAGATAAAGAATCTTTTTTTTTATCATTGTACAATATGCTATTAGACACAATTCCACTGGTAAATCCTGTAACCATGGTTAACATAATTATTATATGCTTATGAAACAAGGAGATATGTTGCTTATTAGTAGAAACAGAATCTGTCTGTTAAAAGGGAATTAAAAATGTTTATGTTAAACATTTTCTTCTCATAACTGTTCTGACTCAGTGTCATATGTGCATCCAGATAAATCTAGTCAGTCTAATCTGAGCAACAGCTTCTAAAAATACAGTAAATATTTGGTAAATTCTACTGGCAAAAGAGTTACCCACTAAATTCTGAAGTAGAGCTTGGAAGGCATGGTGCTGGTGTCATCCCATTGGCATGAAACTAAACTAAACAGATCTATTGTATGAGCTTGAAGGAGAATAATTTTTAAAGTGTTCCTTTGAGAGAATTTAATTAATTGCTTCTGAAGATTCACGGAAGTCTATTCAGACATTGTTCCTGAACAAAGTTACTACTTTCTTGAGTCTATGTGTTCAGATCTGCTCACTAGAATATTTTTAAGGAAATCAACTACCTTTATCATGTGAGAAGAGCTATGAGAATTTGAGTCAAATAGATACATGTAGTCAACAAAAGTAGCTATAAATGAAACATGCTCAAATCACTGTCCAACACTGAGGCCAACTAGAACAGTAAAAAGTTCCTCCCAAAGAATTTGCCCATTGCTAATTTCTAGGTATTTCCATATCTGGGAGTTATTTGGAAAAGTGCTAATTTAATTAATTAAAGCCATACCAAGAACTGTTAGGATAGTGAGGATAGTCAACTAAGAGTCCCATTGGCCAGGAATTTTCCCTGTCACTGTTTAATCTACATTTGGATACTGCTCAAACAGAGATCAGTAATGAGTGGTGTCCCTTGGGGTTGGTATTGGGCAACACCAAACTGTGTGGTGTGATCTACACATTGGAGGGAATGGATGGGATTGGATGCTATCCAGAGGGACCTTGACAGGTTTGAGAGGTGGGCTCACACGAACTATTTGCTGAGTAATAATAACCTCTGGAACGGCGGGCTAAGACTATTCTCTCTCTTCACAACAAGAAATGCGGAAGCAGAAGAACATTTAGGACCTCATTTGCACTGTAATAGAAGACAGTGGAGTCTTATTAACAAGGAACTAGCACAAAGCATCATTGCAGGCTTTATAACATATGCAGATTCCTTTCTGTCATGGAGGGTTTGTAAAAACATGTATGTTCACACACAATCCTTCACCTTTTTTGAGCTGCCATGTGAGGCAGCATTTCCTGTGAGGGCCTGCGTAGCACATAAGCAAACCTGGCACATCACCAGGGACTCACAAGGACAAGCCTCTGGCCTATGCCAGCAGAGGAATATAGCCATTTGTACACAAAAGAAAGTGACAAAATGCTTTGTGAGAATACTATTTGGAGTCCAAAATCTAACGAAAAAAAAATAATCGGAAAGCCATGACTGAGATGATCACAAAGTGACACAGGAGAGGCTAATGTGAAACCTTTGCATGACTCTATCAACACTGAAGGCTAGGAGCAAATACAGAGCCTGTGGCATGATAAATCTGGTGAAGAAGAGGACTGCACAAAGTCTTTTGGCAGGTAAAAGCAGAGAGGAAATGGATGCCTAAGGAAAAAATAATAGTGGATGTTGGGCATCAGGGAACGAGACAAAGAAGTCACAGCAAGTCCAGGAAAAAGTAGGAAGAATGGTGAACAAAGCATCTGAGAGGATAGATGAGAGAAAATGGAGGGACACACAGAGCTTCTATGACCTTTTCTCTCCTCTGTGTCTTCTAAAAGCCTTTAAGCCCAGCTAAATTTGTAAGACTGTTTCATCTTCCCAGATTGTCAAAGAGATTACAATGTACTATTTATACTTAGTCAGTACTCTGAAACCCCAGTCAAAGATCATGAACCCCACTCTGCAAAATGCTGCGTAAAATAATAATCCATATTTGCAGGCCAAATATCCAAGAACACATTAATAAAAAAAAATACAGTACTTCCTATGCTCTTAGGTTTCACCTCAAGTTGTTATACATTCTCAGTTATGATTTGAGAGGAACAAAATATTATATTCGATATGCCACCTTCAGAACCTAGCTATTATGAAAAAAATAAGTTAATATAAAACGCACTAAAGAAATTTTAATAAAATGTTAACAATTATACAAAAAAAAAATCAACATTCCCACCCAGAAAGATTACTCCTCTGATTTTGCTTTTTCAAATGCAGAAACACATTTTCAAACAAAAGGGAGCTTCAGTGCTGCAAACTGCCATATGAACATGGGTGGTTCAGGAAGACTGAATTTCATGCTTGTAGTTCGCCCTTTTCATAGCCACGTCCTATTACCTAATAGACTATACCAGTCCTTCTTAGGCCCATAAAAGAGATTTTTTTCCTCTTTAATTTGGCTAATAGCAAAAAAGGAAAACAAAACAAAGATTAAGAGGCAATTTTCTATGTGGTGCACAACCAGGCTAATAAAGAGAACTCCTGCTGGTAGCATGTTCTTAGTGAGTAATGCACTTCATTTACCTCAATTACCTTGACCAAGAAAATTACCGTGCTTATTAGTGCTTGCTATACACTAGTTACAACACATCAATTCACCAAGTAGATGCATCTTAGTGAAACTATGTCCTATCACAAGAACAAAATCTCCACACACTGGTGAAACGGACCCAGTAACAACCCTCCACAGTGTCCAGAAATCTTTGATTCCTGTAGGGACACAGAAGATGATACTCGTGGCACTAAACTCCAACTCAATTGAGATGAAGTAAAACAAGGTCAATGCCGGGCCTTCCAAAAATCTCTGTTAAAATGCAGTTACAAACACATTTTATAGAGAGACTAATATATTTCCTCAGTTGTTTACAGCTAATCACTGCATTGCTTGAAATTGTAAACAGAGAGAATGCATCCAGTACATTTTGTAAGCTTGACTGAAAAGACATTAATATGTTAGAAAATAAAAATACTTTTCTTGGCACTTATATTCCTTCTGCTTAGGTATTTTTTTTTCAGAGCCTGTCGCTTTTAATTCTTGGATTTAAATTTCTGCAATGACTACATTGAGAATCTGCAAATTAAATAGAAAGGTGATGGTGTATGCCTTGTACCAAAATGGATTAAACTTGCTGTAATTACTGCTGAGATGTATTTTCCTAGAGCCTTTAAATTCCATCTGTTCTGCAGGATGCAGTTACCCATGTTATTTAATGCCATTCAGTCTGCATGACAATCAAGTAGGTAGCCTGAAATTAAAAAGGTAGAGAATTTGGAAGTTTTTCATTGAAGATTAAATGAAGTGAGTAAAGGGATAGGAATGCCATTATACAGACTGAAATGCTGTTTTTTTCTTCTTTCATGACATTATTTTAAATTATATGGTCATAATATTCATATATATTCATTTCTGGCGGTATAAATGGAAGAAATTCTTTTTCTTCTTAGTATATGTAAGAATTTGTAATATTTTGCTACTGATTTATTTCTTTAATTAAAAGCATTTTGTGTAAATCCTCCATTGACCTAATATTTTTCAAAGCAAGAAGTAACCTTTTTTGTAAAGGAAGAAATTATAATTTATTCAAAATATTATCTCTGCTATTATCTATTGAGTCATTTTCAGGGAAAAAAAAACACAAAGCAATGAGCATTGTGACAGGTACATTACTGTATGCAATATAAATTGCAGTTATTTAAATCACATTTGTACCAAACATTTGCAAATACATCAGGATTTCTCTTGATAAATCTAAGAGGCATATAAATCTAAGACATAATGTTTATTATTATTTAGTAAAAGGAAACTGGTTACTACTTCATGACAAGTGTAAGTATTCATGCCTATATTTAATTTTGTCCAACATGTTTTATTAAAATACTGTGTCTGCAGTGATTTACTCATTTTCCAAATATGAGCGATTTAGGTTTAAAACATCCTATGTTGTACAGCCCAAGAGAGGACCAGAGGAAACAATGACAGGGTGAGATGAGAAGTCAAACAAACCTGGCAGCCCAATCTTATTGGGTGCCCTGGGTAAATGATACTCAGGAGAGTTGTGATGATCTGTGTCTGCAGGGAATATGCCTACTTTTTTGCTGAATTTGGAAAAGAATGTACCAGACACCTGCAGAAGGGGAAAAGATGGCCTTAAATAGTGGTAACTGGAAATCATTTTAGAGGATTGGGTTCTTTCTCTCTCTCTCTCACCATATTTCTTTGTGATCCTGGAAAAGGCATATCAAGTGAGTTTCTACACAGGTTGCTGTATAACAGTTTACCACCAACAAAGGTAGAATTGCAACAAAGACAATTGCACCAAAGTAATTTTATATAATTAGCATAGGCAACAATAGTGCATGGCATGAAGTTCAGCATATTGTAAAAGTCTACCAGGGCTCCCAGTAGAGGAGCAACTTTAGTTGCCACGCATGCTGAATCTACACCACTATTTCTTTCTCTTTTAACTTTGCTAGTTGAAATATAGATTCCTGAAGCTTATACCAGCTAAAACATTCTTATCCAGGTACACACATCTCTGCACACTGAAAATTATAAAATTAACTATTACTCTTAGTCAGCATACAATTATTACCTTTGTCCCAAATCTTTTTCCTCTGAAAAAAAAAAAGAACACAAAACAAACAAACAAACAAAAAAAGCCACAAAAACAAACCCAGAAACAAACAAACAAAAAAACCCAGTGAGAAAACAAAAATGTGCAAACAACCAAAAAGTGATATAAAAGAGAAGAGACAATATATTTTATTCCATGTTCACAGTGCATAGGACAAATTGTACTGAAAGGGATTTACATTGAGAAAAAAAATTGTAAAATGAAGGTAGTAAAGTACTAGAATAAATTCTTTAGGAAGATTAAGGAGTAGCCATCACTAGACATGTTTAAGAACAGGTTAAACAAGAATCTATCAGGTATACCTCATTCTGCTTTGAGCTGTGGGGACTGGGCTTACAGGATGTTTCAAACTTCTCTACAGTCTTATGATTTTATGATTATTTTAGGGTCTGTATGGAAACAGATGAAAAATGAAAGCATCTAATGAAAATTAAGTTTTTCTAATTTGAGTCTTTTTTTTGCAATGTTTTAAAAAATTGACTTTGGGAAATTTTATGATGTTTTAATTTTAGCTTTTAGTTCCCTGCATATTAATAAAAACTGAAGAATAGAAAATTGGAAGAAGGATTTGTGCTGTGCTGCTCATGAGCTCTGTGCAGCACTGGATCATGCTCAAAGACATTTTTTTATGTAGGCATAAATTATTACATGCTTATGTAAATAAGTTATGAGTTTGCATTTGAATGTGTTTGAATGTAACAAAACTATGTGTATATGATAAGCGATATCTTTAAAAATTCCTGATAAGTGGAAGATATCCCAGAATGATTTATTTACTTACAGATAAGAAAGACCCAATGACTTCCTTAGAATATTATACCTTTGTTCTAAAGCAATTAGTATTAGAAATTATGATTTTTTTACATCATAGTAAAAATCTAGTGCAATTAAACAACTTTATATCACCAGTTGCCTTAAAGAAAGGTGATTTTTTCATAGCTAATTGATTGGGCAGGGCATGTCTCAAGGATGAAGGACCACCGCCTCCCTAAGATCCTACTCTATGGTGAACTTACCACTGGCTGCCGCATGAGAGGAGCCCCGAAGAAAAGATACAAGGACTCCCTGAAACAACATCTCAGCCTTGGCCATATTGATCACCATAACTGGTCTACTCTGGCCTCAAATCGGGAGGCCTGGAGACACACCATCTATAACGCAGCTGTCTCCTTCGAGAACACACGCAGGATCTCTCTCGAGGAGAAAAGGCAGCGCAGAAAGAACCGTNAAAAAAAAAAGAAAAAAAAATTGCTACCTGATTCTGTTCTAGCTACAATAATCCCATTTTCCTACTACATTTCCTATCTCTGCAGTCCCAGGCTTCTTATCTGAAGTCACTACATACTTCACTAGTAAGCTATCACTGCTCATCACCAGCTGTGAATCACAAGCTAACTGCAGAAACTAATTATGGACCTATTACTGGCAGGAAGCACTAACTGCTTTCTGCAGCTCCTTGCCCCAGAATAAGAGCCTATACAGAATATACCCTGCTGGTGAGCTGCTATGCAATAAGTGTAATTTGCATTCTTTGATCAGTGCCCATTGCTTCTCAGTGATGACCATTCATCACTGGGAGAAAAAGGTCACTGCCAGCCACTGACTGGCAACTGCTCTGTGCAGAAATAGGTCATCCATGTCTCCTATCACAGGCTAAGTAGGCACAGGTTGCCCAGAGAGGTGGTGGATGCCCCATCCCTAGAAACATTCAGGGTCAAGTTGGATGGGATTCTGAGAAATGTGATCTAGTTGAAGATGTCCCTCCCTGCTCATTGCCGGGGGTTGGACTAGATGACCTTTAAAGGTCCCTTCCAACCCAAACTATTCTATGAGTACAAATTTGAAAATGGCAAATATTGCAATAACAGCAGGTGGCACTGACGGGTTGCATGGCAAATGCAGTTTGCAGCACCTGATCAGCTTACAGTAGTGAAATACCTATTTTTGCCAGGATAGACATTGACATTAATAGTAACTCTTAATCAGCTACTGCCCAAACTGGAAACAGGCTACTATCAGTTAATGATAAGCAGTACATGTCCTAACAGCGCAGAAAGAACCGTAAATTGCAGAATACACCTCCTAAGGAGTCTTTCTGCTGTGCCTTTTGCAATCGGATATGTCTGTCACGTATTGGCCTCATAAGCCACCAACGTGCCTGTAGCAAATGTGGATAGAGCCTTCCCAAATCTTCGTTCGCGAAGCCTCGCCATGATGATACCTTCAACATTCATACTACTTTCTTTGCATAGTTCCTACTGCAGAATTGTTAATTAAAATAAAATCTTGTTCACATTTTAATCTGGTACCTCAGTGAGTGTTCAGTATTGAGACAGACTTCTCCTGAGAGAGAAGGGTAAAGAAGATTAGAGGATTCACAGACTCTTGTGACATAATAACTAGGATGATTGTCAAAGAAGCTGTTCTGACAAATCTTTGAACTAAAGAGGAGGAATCTCATGCAGCCTAGATTATTAGATTTCAGACTTTACTCCATCAGGAAGTTTATTCTGAGTCCAATACCAGTAAATAACTCTGACAGACAATACCTTCCTTAAACAATGTTGTTTCCATAACTGTTTGGCTTTATGAATACAAGATGAGACCTGGGAAATGGACAGTGTTTCCATTTTATTTTAAGAACACGTACTTAGGGCCTAAAGAAGCATGATTTCTGTACAGACTCTGAACTAAGGGAAAATCATGCATTTCAATAGAAAGTTTTATTTATATGTTGTCCACATGACAGCGTGCCTGTAATAAATGTGGATAGAGCCTTCCTTAATCTTCATTTGCGAAGTCTAGCCATGATGATGTCCACATGAAGCTTCTAAATGCTTATGACCCATTCTTGCTTATGTATATATATATATATATATATATACAAAAAACCAAACCCACCCAAATATTATGATATCACTATGTTTACATTAATGAAATATGTAAGAAAATACATAGTAGGACAAAATTAACCAGTTTAAAGTCAAATTTCATTGTGAAGAATAACTCAATCCTAAAATAAAATTAAAATAAAAATGTAATTAGTTCTTTTTTTTTTTTGCAAAGAAAATTTAATATAATGCTAGTATTTCAAAATATGCAGCAAATAGAGAAAGACATAATCTTCTGGATCACTAAAGATGGGTATCTCTCAAACATTTTCCCTTGTCAGGGGAGGTTCAGATTAGATATTAGAAAAAAAAATTCACTGAAAGAGTTGTTCAGGCATTGGAATAAGTTGCCCAGGGAAGTGGTGGAGTGACCATTTCTGTAAGTGTTCAAGAGGCATCTGGATGCGGTACTTGGGGATATAGTTTAAGAATGATTATGGTGGTGCTTGGTTGACTGTTGGACTCGGTGATCTTGAAGGTGTCTTGCAACCTTGATGATTCTATGACTAAAGGAAGAGATGATGGGTCAAAGGAAGATACTTTTTTCAAGACTGCTAATAAAAATTAAAATTTAATTAAGAGCTTTTTGAAATTCAGTGGAATCTAATGAGTCAACAACTTGTTCCAAGACTTTAAGATAATATATTTATCTCAGAATATCACTTTCTTAGCATTTGAGCTATTAAGATTTATGGTGGTAGTGGACCTGGTGGTAAATATATAGGTTAAATCGCTTATTCACTTTCCAAACCTTTTATATAATTCAAGTTTGTTTGCTGAAAAGGGTACTGTCATGCTGCATAGATTCTTTTGCTTTCCTGTAAATCATAGCCTACAACAGTTTCTATGATCCTAACTAATACAATCTTGAAGTCTGTCATGCTTGTTTCAGTTGCTACTCACTCATATTAAAAGGCTGCCTAGAATTCCGGTCATTAAGGGCTTAGAAACTTTCTTCAGACCTTTAACTCATACTAATTCATTGTGTTTCTATTCACATTTTTTCTTCTTACAATATTCTTCTTACTGTTCTGCAGCTCAAATACTTCTTTTCTCTCTATAGTTTTCCATCAAAATTTGAATTTATAGACAATGATTCTTCTGCCTCTCGATCTGCTTTACTGTCATTTTTAAAGCCACATTCCCAGCAGCCTTGGCCATTCTAAGAGACTATATGAATGTATAGTCTCCTACATGAATTCACCTTTTGAATATAGCTGGTCAGAATAACTCTCACATTGGCTTATATCCCAATATTAATGCTTCATTCCCTGGCAGTATGTCATATGCATTCTAAAGCTACATTTGCATCTATGTTCTTCATATCCAGATTACATAGGTCTCATAGGCATCTTGCTGTTGACTAAACACTCTGATATTTATCCTTTTGTCATCTACATCTGATGATCCCAGCACCTACAGAAGAAATTCTTACAATTTGATTCCAAGTACATGTCTGCAGTATGGAGCATTAGATGCATTCACATTTCTATTACTTAGACTAAATAATTCAAATTTTCCGGTACAGGAATCATTCCTACTTTTTCATCCTCCAAATCCAATGTCCTATGAAACATCATTAGTACACAACTATGTTTTGCACCAACATCATGAAAGAAAATATTAAAGCTCACTTCTAAATTCCATCAGCTTCCTGTGCAGGTAAAGCAGAAAAATGGGCTCTTTTTGCCGGCAATTCACAGCAGAAACTTGTCTCAGTCATTCTGAACCTCTCCTCAGGGAAGCCTTCCATCGACTACAAAGGGAGCATAATCAAAATAGTTAGCTTTTTGGAATACCTCTGTTCCTATGCCAAAAAGATGACTGACATGTTATTCTTCTACTACTAGGTTTCCTAGCAATTTAGGATGTGTGAATTTAGGCTTGGAACTTGGGGCACATAGAGGACTCTGGTTTCTACGGCGTTACTATGGGATTGTCAGCACAAATTGAGGATATGTTTATGAACCAAGACATTTCTCAATGCCTGGAACTACATTTTTCCATCTCACTGAAATCTTTCTCAGCCATACCATCATGTTTTGTGGACATCTGTATGGCTATGCATTGTCACATCCTTTTGAAAACGGATTTTCTGAATCAGAGATTATCCACAATTTATTCACAAAAACAAATATTTTTTTTCAAGACATAGGTCATAAACACAACCATAAATCACAGTGAAATGGCTCAATAAAAGCATTAAAAGCTCCATTGCAAGACCAAGAACTCTATTTCCATGTAGTTAGGACGAAGTTTCTTAAGTGCTGCAAAAAAAAAAAAAAAGGGGGGGGTTATAATGGAAATCAGCAAAAAGTGGTATGGACTTTTTTCAGGCAGCAGCATACATTTATGAAATACAATTTCTTGGGGGTTTCCTACTACACAAAAGGTTGAATCAAACTCAGGTATTTAGTGTTCATGGCCTAAAAGCAAGAAGGGATTAAACCCTAGATTGTAATTTAGAAGAGGGTAAACCTCATTTATTCTGAAATAAGTATTGCATTTCTTTATCGCTGTTTATTTGAACTCTCAACACAGAAAACTTTCAAGTCACAGTCCTTAACAGCTGTTGCATACATTAGCACACTCAACACAGTATTTCCATAGCCCTTTTCAAGTCCATATTCTTTCACTAGGTGTCTAAATCTTTTCTTGTGGCATGGAGAGAATTAAGTCACTGTTATTTTATTCACTAAACAATCAAGGTTAAGCCTACAAGTTAAAAAAATAAAACCTACAAGTGAAAAATATCAGAAAACTACATTATTATTATAGTTCTCAAGTTACATGTATTGCTATTGTTAAACAAAATATGTTTGAGGTAATAACAAAAATGTGTGCATAGTACATGAGTTATGGTCCTGACTTTCACTCCCTAGGCCACATGTAACTATTACTTCCTCAGGGAATAAACATTTCCACTCTGTAAAGGACTATATGGTGCAGTAAGTAATATAGGCCCAAGCCTATTGTAACATATTGCACAAAGGTCAGGGATAAATTTGCTTAAAGAATAACAATTTGTAGACAAATCCTAGCACCACCTGATGCAAGACAAGTAGTCAAGTTTATTAGAAGTGATTTAGTGAAGTTTGAATGGGCTTCATTAGCCAAGGCAATTTGAAGTGCACCTCTACATAAAGCGAATATACATAAACATCTTCAAATTAGCTGTGTTCAACACGCAGCCTCTTCCATCTGTACTAACAAGAGAAAATTTAAAGTAAGCATTTTGTTGCTAGAGAAAAATAGAGGAGGAGGCAATGCAAGCCAAATGAGAAATAGGGCAAGGAAAATCAATTTCTCATCAACTGTGGGGTGAATAGTTTTAAACTAAGTCACATAGATTCTAATCATTACCAATAGAAAAATTATTCCTCTCCACTACACTGCAAAGATATAGCACCAAATTCATGATAGAGGAGACTTTAAATTTTGTTGGAAATTCTGTGAAATAAGAAGAAAATACCATGCAATTTATAGGTCCCTAGAAAGCAGATAAAAGGGGCCTTTGGCATGACACTTGTGATAAGTGTATTTAACTTCAAGATAGCTAATGCCCTGAGCAAGTATAGCAACAGCGAAGACAACGTATTATTTTAAATTCTTTGCATAGAAGCCAAAAAACTAATTGTGACATGTTAGCTCAAAACAAAAAAGGATTTCATTACATTGCAGATGCCCTGAGCAAAGGGAATATGTGACACAAAAGGAACTGTGATGAGATTACAAAATGTATCAGAACTGTTTTGATTAATCTCATCTGGGGAGCTTTAAGAAATAGACGCTACACTAGACTTAAATTAGAGGAATGACAAGCATATAATTCTGAACTTCTGCTTCTTCTGCTGCTTTTACAGCATATCTCCACTTTATCCAATGGTTTTATTGCTGAAGAATTTTCACATGCTTAAATTATACTTCCTTGGACATCATGATGTGTGCTGTGTCTCCAGAAAACTGTGCTGCTCAAAAAGCTACACACATCCCACTCTGACACTGTCCTTTTTTAGTTACAGCTCCTTCTGTTAGGAACTTCAAAGTAGTTTTAGGTCTTGAGGAGATATGGTGTTTATTCAGAGATCACTTTGGAGTAGTTTTCATTTCTTCTCTACCCAAGGTGCTCTGATACCACTTTCCCTCTACTCAGCTTTGGGAAGATTTTCTCAAGAATCTGGTCATTTCAAGCATAATTCAGTCCTGGTCTGCCTCATCTCTCGCTGTAACATCGACATCCCCATGGCATTTGGGACACAACTGAAAAACTGTTAAGACAAAAAGAACAATTCTCTGCTATAACCCCTGTATTGGGCATAGATTTCAGGGGTTTGGTACAGGGATAGCAATTGTGACCTGTGTGGGAGAAGGCCTTGAGCTGCCCTGTGCCAGTCACAGCCATTTCTACTCAACTCTTACATCAGCACGTCACATCAACTGAGAAGTACTGAGTCAAGGTACGGAAAAAAATTCTGTATCCTGGTCTCCACATAGGGGAAATCCAAATGTGTGGCCCAGTTGCCAGCTGAGTGACACTCCAAAGCAGGCCCAGTTTGCATAATCACGCCGTAGCAAGTAATTGAGGATGAGATTTCTAATATGAATAAGCCCAAATGAGTTGATCAAGAATCACTTTCTATTTGACTGTCCAGCATACACAAATCCTAATAAAAACATTTGTTTCAGTGCAGAATATGAGTTTGCAGGTGTTTGAAAATCAACAGTCCTCAGATTTGAGGAAATGCTGTGAGTGCTGGAATATCAGCTCGATGTTACTGTGACCCAGAGTAAGCCACTAGCACAAAAAGGAAGAAACCTCAGCAAGAACACCAGTGTTTTGTTTTCACTGAAAACAGATGCACTTTTTTACCTCATGTTAGCCATAACAAACCATAAAAAACCTAGATGAAATCAATTTTCCCAAGAATCAATTAAGTATAGTCTATCCCCCCCCCCCATTTTAGTCTTTAGCTCAGTTATCTCCTGTCATCATAAGGATATTACCATACAATGATGAGCATATTTTTATGCACAGATGGGAAAAGCATGCCTTGTCACTTAGTGAATACATCAGATTAGCTCTAGGCTTTACATAGCCACAGTAGAACTTGGTGAAAAGCAGCAGTGGGAAGTCATTAGTGTAGTGGGCTATACAGGGTACCCTGATCTCCTCTGCATGAAATAATACATAAACTGCTGCTGGCATAAGCAGAAAGAAAGAGCAGGTAACTTAAGTATCCTCTTAGGATGAATTAAGTGTTGTGAAAAAGCACTATGCTCAGTAAAGATCTAAATGTCTGGCTTCAGCTCAGAAATAGAATTAGAGTTGTTTCCTTCCATTGATTTCCAGTACAAAAAGCTTTATTTCTTTTTGTTTTAATTAGCACACAGAAGCCAACACCTTCAGGTTTCCAAAGAAATGAGTATGCTGAGGCCCAGCTTCAAGAGATTATCAAAAAAATGCGGGAAAGGTCAAATATCTATAAGGAAAAGCTGAACGACCCAGTGCTGTCTTCACCTGAAGGCAGTCCTACAGCTTGTAAGTGACTCTCAAAATAGCTGTGAATTTGTTGAGCTTAAAACTTGAAAATTATTTTATGGGAACAGAAAATACTGTGATAAATTTTTTGTAAGTTTAGTGTATTTATCCACTGAAAAGGATCAGTTTGTGCCCACTGAATTCAATTTATCCATAGTTCTCTACAACAAGCCAGGTCCTTAGGTACAAGCTCCCTTTGAACTCCATCGCTGAAGAATTTGGGAAAACAAATTTATAGAGGCAATATCTAGAATCATCCCTGTCAAGAAGCTCTCTGGATTTTAAAATAGCTCCCAAATATGTTTATTCACGGAGATGAATCAGAGACATATGAAGAAACATACATATATTATGAGTGGATATTAGTCACTATGATGAGATCTGCTGTGTAAATAAAGTAAATAAAAATCTTACCCTTGACAGCAATCTTCTGGACACACTGAGGACTTTAAATCCAGGCTTTGAATGGATCAGACTCAGCTGATGTTAATTAATCATTGATTTTTTACAAAATATGAAACATAAAACAAATCAATATTTTTCCTCTTCAGAGGAAAGTCTGACTTTTTTTTTCCTTTTCACAAAAAATTGAATGTGGCGATTCTATGTTCTGAAACTTTTTAGAAGCTGTTTATAGCTTATGTGCTTTTTAAAAAACTGTAAAAAAGGGTGCATGAAGAACTATAAATTATACCATCTGATAAAGGAATCCTTTTCTTTTTAATTATTTCTTTGCTCATTTACCTCGTTTGTTCTCTTTGTAGAACTTAAAATCATTTATTTCCTAAATTATTACGGATCTAGTTTGCCAGTTTACTGTTAAGCATGTGTATCCTAACCAGAATTAACAGCATACATGTGTGAACAACATTATCCAGCCCAAAGAAGAAAGAAGTGGGCTCAAAGGTGTGCCACAAGACTTTAATAAGCCTAGAAATATACAAAACCATAGGCTTCCCACTAGTTTAACCTACTGTGTTGTATATCAGGTCTCAGGAGAGGGGAGAGATCAGCCCATGGCACAGGTGTCTTTTCCTATCTCCATTCTCACTGTATGCATTCTTTGCAACAGTCATGGAAAGAGAAATGCCCAGTTGCATTAATGAATGCTGAATTATGAATTAACCTTTTCTTGCAAGTCTTATAAAAGGCATAACTTGTGGGTACTGTTCAGGGAAATAGAGCAATACAGATATACTCTGTAACGTAAGTGCCCTGTTCATGATACCTGATGCACATGTTTATGCCAGTAGTGATTTTATTCTCCAATTCTTTTTCTAATGCATTTAGTATAATAAACTGTAATTTTAGTCACTGCCTAGTGTTTTTAGAAGAGATTTTAACACGATGAAGTTCTTGTTCATGTTAAAACAGGGTGTGGTTATTGAGCCATTATTAAAATGCCACCCTTTGTGGCATCTTATGTGTCTAGCACCAAAGAAACCACCCCCACCAAAAGAAGAAAAAAAAGAAGAAAAAAAAGAAGAAAAGAAAGAGGAGGCAGAAGCAAAGCCAGAGGAGGATCATTACTGCGATATGTTGTGCTGTAAATTCAAAAAACCCCCGCTGAAAAAATACATGGAACATCTGCAGCTACCAGAGACCATAGACTCATACACAGGTAAATTAAAAGCTATGCAATAGAATGGGGTAAAGACTTATTGAAGTGACCTGGTGTTACATAGCACCTGTGAGCCACCATAAGAGACACATTCCAGTTTGCAACTCAGAGGGATGCAGAGGTCCTGCCCTAAACAACATCTTTCCAAACAGGAAAAAGACATGAAAAGCGACACCAGCTGTAAAGATGGTATGCACAAAGATGGTATGCAAACCAACCACAATTAGAATTCAAGTTTCTTGATCTAGAATTTGTACCATTCATTAGGGCCAAATAATTCTTTTCTCAGTTATAACACACATGAACAGCATGCAAAATGATAGTATGAAGTTTCTTCAGATGCATAAAATTCTGTATGCTCTCATTACCTCATCTTTTTTCCTATTTGCAAATTCTTTATGTGACTCCTAGTTCCATCTATATCACTTTAGCAGTGTGTAGCCTTGAAAAAGGGAGAATGCTAGGTTGCTCTGGACAGAATCATTCCAAGAGACTGCAATAAATGTGTCTAAAAGAATGACAATAGACTCTAAGTTCATGCCTGTAAGTTCAATGTTTTTTCTTTCAGATCGCCGTTACGTAGGGTGGCTCATGCTTGTGACAATCGCCTACAACTGGAATTGCTGGTTTATTCCCCTTCGCTATGTGTTCCCATATCAAACCCCAAGTAACACAATATATTGGTTTGCCATTGATGTCATTTGTGATATTTGCTACCTCTGTGACTTACTGATTTTCCAGCCCCGAGTGCGATTTATAAGAGGGGGAGACATAATAGTAAGTACTGGAGGTGGGATTTCCATAGGTAGTAGATGTGTGTTAAAGTAGAATATAGAAATTCCTCCAATCTGACACTTTTTCTTCTCACTATGTCAAATTATGTAACTTTTTTGTTTACATCTATTCTTCTTCATTGACCTGCCATTTTTCACTGACCTTCCATTCTTTTATGGGGGAAAAAACATAACCATTGCCTACATTCTTAAAAATAGAAAAAACAGATTTGAAAGTAACAGATGAGAGCAGTTGAAACAAGCATATAGTCCTCAAAAGGAGTAAATTGGTGAAATTTAACTTGAATCAATGATTATATCACATGTACTCATGCATATATACATCTGTTCGTATGTTTGTGTGAAAGTTTGACCTTTCTATTCCCCTTATACCAGAACCATAGTTGAAGACAGTGCATATTCTGCTAGGGTTGGACAGGATAGGATGTTTTGTAAAAGACTGTGAGATTGTGGGGGTTTTTTTTCTAAAGTCAGAGCAAATCCTTGTAATTTTTAGGATACTTTGAAAATAATTAATTTGAGATATTATCTTTTGGGAAAATATGTACATTCAATTTTAATTCTTACTATTGTTTTTGGTTTATCTTTTTATAGAAAAATCCAAAATAAAATTTTAAGCAAGTATCTGAAAAGGCGTGAAAGTTTGCCCTTAATATACCAAAAGGACATCTAGAATATTAACTTTTCTTTAAAATCTTCCTTGCTTTTGATTCTCTAACTTCTTATAGAAAAAAACTATTTATTTTGGAAAAAAAAAATTAGTTTTAATAACTTCAGCATGACATTACTGTGTCCAACAGACAGAAAATTCAAAATTATATATCTTCAAATGTAATTTGGAACTAGCTTTAACAGTGTTTTTACATAAAATTTTATACATTGTACATACACAATATTACTGATACCTTTAGAGATAAAGCTGTGCAAATATCATTTGAATAGATATTAAATGTGATGCAGTGTAATGTAGTTTCCAGACCAAGACATTCAGCAACTGACAATCTTGCCTAAATCCCACAAAACTCAATTTTGATGAGCAAAGTTAAAGCTCTAACATAGGAAGCTTACATTGTATTTCCCTTGAAGCTGTTTCTACAATTCACAGATTTTAGCACACAAAGAGATCATCTACTGCCTGATCTCCTGCATTTAGTTTAATGCTTAAACTGATAATAGTGAAAGTTGGCATGAAAATATGCTTAAGATTTTAAAGTTCTTTTTAAAGTGTCTCTGATATAAATACAGAAAGTATAAAAATAGATAAATTTTTTTAGATACTTGTGATTACCCTTTCTTATTAAGGTATTAGCCTCAGTTCCCGTGAAGAACAGATTAAAAATGAATAGCTAATCACTGCTAATGAATGCAATGATGATTATTATAATGCTAATAATGCTAGCATGTTAATGCTAGCTTTTCAAGAGCTAATTTTGTACAACACCATCAGAAACACTCTTTGCATTTTTCTTGGAATCACTGCAGATAAATGCAGTTTTTCACCCTGAAATTGAAGGGGTTTGGGTCAAGCACTAAATGGTATAGATGTCTTGAGAGGAAAGTTTTGTGGGAAAAAAAATGTAAGGAACAGATTGGAAAATATCAGACAAATTCCAAGCCTCATTTTTTCAAATAGTTCTAATAAAATCTGATGTATTGTAAACTGGACTAATAAAAGTACTAATTCTCCCTCCATTCATACTTTTAGACTATCATTAATTTAACTGTCATCATCCCTACTATCAGTAGATAATTATTATTGTCGAGTAGCAGAGGCTAATTCTTGACATTCTGTTCTTGACTTTGTCTTTTTCTCCATTCATTATCATTGTAGATAGACAAAGTGGAAACGAAAAAATTCTACCACAGCACTGTGAAATTTCGGGTAAGTAGACCCTGTGTTACTGATATCAATATGAAGTTTTTTGTGCTCCCCCAGATTGCTTTAGGCAGTCTGGTTTTAAAAGCTGAAGGACTTTTAAGATGCGCTTGCGGAGTGGTCTCCCCACCTCCACTCACCAGCCACATGCCTAACATTTTAGTTTTATCAGAACTACAACTGAAATAACAGTATGTATTAAGAATCAAATATACGAGATACTATTAATAATCCACATGAAACAGATTAAGATCTCAAGCACAGAGAATTTAAAAGCAGGGCAAAGCTGCTGGTGTTTTCAAAGAGATAATCTTGCCTGTCAGTGCTTTGGGAAGCTACATGTTTAGCATGCTGACTCTTCAAATATTATTGCAGTCATGATTCAATCTAAGCAAGTTTTTGACAGTAAATAAATGCATGATGATTACTATGAAGTTTAAATTGACCTCTCTGCTCTTCAACAGCTTGATGTGATATCAGTATTGCCATTTGACATTTTGTACTTCTTCTTTGGATTTAATCCAGCACTTAGAGTAAACAGGATGCTAAAGGTAAGCTCTGTGTTAGTGATGAATGGCTAACCATGCATAAATGTTTTGCAACTCAACAGAAAGTTTTTTGTAATATTTAGGAATATGAAATTTAGAAATTGTAAAATATCTTCAGGCTAAGGTAGAATATCAGTAAATAAACCAACAAAAAATACAAGTTATAGTCGAGCCAAATTAAGTGTTTATTCTCTTACTTTTCTTCCAGCTTTTAATTCCTACTTTCAAAAGATATTTGGCAATTAAAGCTGGGGTTTTTTACATAATTTAAATTAAATTTATCTCAAATTACCTGTTTAGTTTTCAAAGACTAAAAAAAATCACTAATTATTGTCAATGATTTTTCCTCTTCTGTTTGTTATGACTGGTGTTTAAAAGCAAAGGAAGGAATTTTAAGGACGATATAAACTATGCACAGAATATTTATCTAGCATAAACCCACTTTTTTATTGAGCCAAAGACACCTGGAATTGTGTAATGAAGGGTCTGCAAAGGGATTAGAACATGGTACACAGCAGGCTTCTCCGCAGCTAAATACATTCCCCTTCAAATAATCAATATGTTGACAAAGAATCGTCTTTCATTTAACATTGTGGGGGAGACACAAGAACTCTGACAATAAAATGAGAGTGTTCTTCAATATTCAACAAAATTTCAACATTCCATAAATCAGAACCGAAATAATATGAAAGAATGGAAAGTTAAATAGGATCCCATATTAGGCAAACAGATGTGTACTGAACAAAAACAAAGAAAAATCTATATACAAATATACAAATATTAAAAGCTATCACTAAAGGTCAAGGACAAATACTTAATAGGAAGAATTTGATACAGCTGCAGTTGATACCAAATAGAATCATCTAGTATGTGGCTGTTGATACATATAGTCACTTACTGGAGAATTACTGGAATTTCAGAAAAAAGAAAAAAGGAGGGTTAATTCATGTAATTCTCTGTGATCAAGTTGTCCAAGCAATTATATACATTCGAGGAAGTAGTCATTTTATCTGCAGCAGTCTGACCAAATCAGCAAGGTTATTTCTGTAGTCAGATTAATGGGACACTTAACACCCAAAAAACCATTTAACTCAACTTTTATCTTTGCTTTTCAGTTCACTGTTTAGTTAAATGTTTGTCATGGTTTAGGAATGGTATTCTTCAATTTAGTATTCCCACTAAAAACCATACACTGCTCCCCCCCTTCCAATTGGAGGCACAAAACGCAAAGATCACGTGTTGAGATAAGAACAATTTACTGGAAAAAATGAGATAAGAAAATGAACAGCAACAGTCACAATATTAATGACAAAAGATATGAGAGGAATTATTCACATGGTAAAACTCCTCAATTAATCGACAATACCACGCAGCTCCCCCTACCACATTTGCTCAATCAGAAGGAACTGCTTCTCTCTGGAATGGAGCCCCTTTCCTCCACCCCCAGCAATGAGGTGAGGTGATACAGAATAACCTCTGGGTCCTCGCCATGTTCCCTCCTGGCTACTGCAAAAATTAGCCCTGTCCTGGCTGGAACCAGGACAATGTTTAAAGAAAGCCTGATTATTGAAAAATCCATTTTCAAAATATGTATGTGAACTAATGTCTGTACTATTATAAAAAGATGTGTACTCAAGAACAGTGATTGGATTGCTTTCATTTTTTTCCCATTCAGCATAACACATTCTTTGAGTTTAATGATCGTTTGGAAGCTATTATGGAAAAAGCATACATCTACAGGTATGTGCTGATAAAACTTGAGTAGCATGCAGAGTTGGGCACAGAATCCATTTCATATGATCCAAGTCACACGATTTTATGAGTTGTCAGTTAAGTGCTGGATGGAATATGATATGTCTTTAACTGTTCAATTTAAATTTTTTAAAATATGTCTTTACTGTAATATTTAAAATAATATATGTAAGGCTTCACTCACATATGAAATCTAGCTCAGTTCAGTTGGCCTGGTTCAGACAAAATATTTAGCAAACTGAGGCTCCTGCCAAAATTTAGTTGATCAAAAGTATCAGAAAGAAGTTTCTTTAGTGAAAGAACTAAAGAAGTTTCTTTAGGTTGCTAGTAGCAGTTCCAAATCCTCAGTAGCTGTTTATTTGTACTTAATAAGAGTTATGAGCTTGAGCCTGTGTCAACATTTTTCTTCAAACATGCTTTCCCTATGAACCTGGCATGTACAGAAGCTTGATCCTTCACTGGATTGACTACATTTGGAATGAGGACCAACTCAACACAATTCTCAAATAGCGATTATAAATGTTGTCTGCTGTGTTCTCACTTTCTGCATTGACAGGAAGAATTTTGGATGCAACTCAGGCAGTCCATGGACATAGTTATGGCAAGTTTCATAGGCCCCTCAGCTGTCACCGATGCTGCTAAGACCCAATGAACCCATCTACTCTGTCACCATTACTGTCATCTACTGTCAATGTCATCAGCCCTAGTTTATCTTGTGCAATTTCTACACCAATAGATTATTTTTTCTGTCCCAGTTTTGGGCCATGTATTGTTCCTCTGTGTTGCTGATGCAGAAACAAGAATATGTTGTTTACCATCTTACTCTATTTCAGAGATTATTGCACTTAATGGTACACTTGATATTTATACATTTAAATGAGATGTTTTATGAGATTTTAAAACTAGTTAAATATGAAAAGGAGGTTGAAACATCATCTCTTTCATATTTTCATGTACCTGTGAAATAAAACGGAAGTTTGAAAGTTCTATGAAAGTATTTTTGAGATACTGACCTTCATAAAGTTTATTCTTATGTAAGAATATAGACTTATATTCTTATATAATGCCCTCTCTTTTCAGTTATGGAAGACTCTTTTGTGGTTTGGTTGGGTTTCTTTTATTTTCTTTTTTTTTTAATTCTTGATGGTTCAAGAGAGGATTTTTCTGAATTTCCATAGGTGTCAGTGTCTGAATCATTGCCTCTCTATCTTCTCCATTTTCTAATTTCATTAAAAAGAATGGGTTTTCTTCTTCTTATGGTTTTTAACTTTTTCTAATGTTGATAAGTTTTAGAGGTAATTGTTTTTAAATTAATTAATTATTTTCCGTATTATGTCTTTTGCATTTTGGAGTAATAACTCAATGACTTTTCTATATCTCCTATAATGTTTGCAGTGAGTACTAGGAGATAAAGTTTTTATATACAGATAATTCTGGATAAAGTAATTAGTTTGGATATAAAAATAATGTTGTGTCTACATGGATTTCAAAGAAATGGGAACAAATTTGCAAACTCATTTTCACTAAAATAAACAGCTTTACAAGGGACAGAGTTTCGCACTATATAAAGGTACGGAATGGGAAATGATTGTTCAGAGGAGAAGTTGAGAAAGGGATGTGAGCAAGATCTCACTGGTCCTGTGAAATATATACAGCAGATGGAAAGACAGAGCCAGCTACTCTGCAAAGCTCTTTCCCTTATTAGACATTTCTTTAGCATGATATTGGTTGAGTTTCCACAACTGTGTGTTGCTTCTGGTGTCTTTGCTTTGCCTGGTCCCAGGCCCACTTAGATTTTCAGTATTAAATCACTTGCAGAATGTAAATTCCAGAATCTAATTATTACAAAGTGAATCTATTTTCTACCTCATACTTCAGAAAGCACCAGCTCCTGGTTTGCTTATCGGCAAATGGAGAACAGGGGTAGTTATACAGAAGAAGAACATAAGCGGGAGCTAAAAAGTCCTAAAAAGTCAAGCTTTTTGTGCAAACTACTGCATTTTATTTTAATGTAGCAATGTTGCTTTGGTCTGAGATCCTGGTATAGTCATAATTTGAGCAATAAGTCACCAATTAACTAAATAATATCAAACTAAAGTTCTACACGGCAAGTGTACGTATGTGGGTGGATTCTCTTCTCAAACTAACTAGTTTGAGTTTGTAGGAATAGAGCTGGCAAAGGTTACTTACATTTTATCTACCCATTGTGATAGATTCAATATGTGTCTAGAGAAATATAAAATATATTGTAGCAAAGGCTTCCAGAGTCTTCACTCAGATCTCAGAAGTCCACTTGAATGGATTCAAATTTGTACACACGACCTTGTATGGTCAATATTGCAATATTACTAGATCACAACAGCTATCTGCTGTTCTCAATAGCTTGCAATCCTGAACAGAGCTATCCTGGAAGGACACCAACTTTTAAACAGAGAAGTGGCATTCATTTGTCAGCATCACAAAGAAGAAGAGGACACTTAGGTAGATTGCTTAATGGCACGGAGAGGTCAAGGAGGGCATGCAATGGCACCTGAAGAACCAGCAAAGGAGTGCATAATGCAGAACCAACCACAGTAATGGTTGATATTATCTCCCATTAACTTGGTTTATAGACCAAACATATTTAGATCTTATTAAATTTTCATAAAACCACATACTCAGTTATTCTGCGCTCCAAATTGCATTGAATCCTAGCTGTAGCAGATAAACTAATTACATACCAGCTTCTCTGTGTTTAGGCAAGTCCTGTACTTTCCCTGCTTATTTATCCCCTGCTTGTATGAATATTTGAATGGAGACTTAAATCCAGGAGATCTTTCTTTTGATCCCCATTCACTGAACAGAGGATATACAATGAGATCATTTTTGTATAAAACAGAAAGCTGCTTGGTACTTAAGTAGTTCATCATTGGTATTCTTCAAAGAACTGGCCATAAGCATAAGAACTGGGATTGGGAGTGATGTAACTCCTGCTGTAAACACTGAATTTGAGAGAATCTACTGCAGGCTTCCTACCACAGCTCTTGCAAAGCAGTTCATTTCTGACCTCAGACATTTCTTGCCTTTGGTTCTCAAGTTTAGAGCCTATCTTGAAGAGAGTTTGTCAAATGCATTAGTTTGTACCCTCTAGCCTCATTAATGTAGCTTCAAATTTGTGTAAATATTCATAGCCATTTAAAGAAGTTGATTATAAACTCCTCAGGGAACCATAATTTAACAGTTACCCCATGTCAAATATTCTAGGAAAGATATTTTTTGACCTTGGACAAATGTGAGAGATGGGTAACTGCCAGCTATTTTTTTCATAGAATCAATACAGATGGGGAATTACCTAGTAGACACTTAATATTAACATTGTTGATGCAAAAAAGGAACGGGTTCTATATTAAAAGGAAGGAAAAATGTAAGTTGTTTTACAGGAATCTGTTGACTTTTATAGGGTCATTCGAACAACTGGATACTTGCTGTTTATCTTACACATTAATGCATGCCTGTATTATTGGGCTTCAGACTATGAAGGACTTGGCAGCACTAGATGGGTGTACGATGGTGAAGGAAACATGTAAGTCCTTTTCTCTTGCAAGAGATTTTTGTTAATTTTGCTCCTTCCTGCCTCCCCCTCCTTTTCCCAAGCCTTTGCTTGCAGAGTATGCCCTTACTTTACAAGTGCTTGAATAGCAAACTTTTAGCACCATGGCTGCTGATTAGCAGCTTTCATTACAAACATATTGGGAGGGCAGGTGCAGTGAATAATCAGTTTACCACTTTCAGCTTTTATAGGTTTATGAGTCAGTGTAAAGCACCAACTTAATTAAACATTTAGAAAGTAACAAGGGTCATAAATTAAACTCACTGATTGCATATCACATGGGAACCATTCGAAGGATTATATAACAATCCCTCAAAGGAAAGAGAGGAATAGTTTAGTGGGGTTTTTTGCTGCCACACAGCATTGTACCACTAAAGTGCAATATTTTAGTCCCTCTACGCTGTGGTGATTGGTCTGAAAAAATTCCACCAACTTTCTCTCATCTTTCGGGAAAATCATGCTTAAAAATGTGGCAGAGTGTTACCAGTGGGAAGGTCTGGACATTGGCACACTTTTCCACACTCTCCTTATGAGAACACTAGGTTGGGCACCAAGTAAGGAACATTTATTAAGATGATTAAGAGGAACTAAGAGAAAATAGCAAAATATATTTTGTGTGTAGTTTTATAAAAACATATCTCATTGGTTCAGTTCTATGAACATTTATTTATTTCAAAAGTCATAATATAAAGCCACAGAAGTTCAGTTTGTTCATTAATTACATTCTTTGCAAAACCACATATCTTACTGCTGTCATAAACCTCCTTTTAAAGAACTTTTCACCTTTTTCTTGGACATGTGCTCCTGTATGCAGTTTTGTCAGACTTCACAAGTTTAATGTGAAGTCACTATCTTGAAGGATAAGAAAAGAGGTTTTGAAAGAAAAACACACTTCATATAAAGCAGCATTGATTTTTTTATAATTAGGGTTATATCGCAAAAAAAATTACATGTCTGAAGTTTCCACACACCACTAAAATACACAGCTTCAGTACTGCAGTCAGGCATTTGAAAGCAGGGTCATGGAGCTCAGTGGGACCACTTATGTAAATGGAGTTACAGACAGGTATTTATTCGCAGGATCAAGGCTTCCAGAAATCTGACAAGAAAAATGCAAAACTAATTTCCATTATAGCTATTTTTGTTAATGTCATTCTTGGAAATATTTTCCTCATAATTAAAAATAAGGTAAGTAAGACTAAAAAAACCTGAAAATTCTGAAATTAGAGTTTACTTGATCTTCAAGTTTTTTAATGCTTCTTCAAAAAAGTTTAGGGAACAGGAAAGAAAGTCTTCCTAGTTTTCACAGACAAAAATCTTTGGCATTTCACTCAGAGAAACAACTGGTAGAAATTATTTACTACTTTGATCACAGACAGTGCATTTGTACCCAGAGGCAATGGCCGGGTTTTTTAATATTTTGTGATATCTCTTCCATGAGGAGACAAAAACATTTCTCAAATAAAGTCACACTGAAATCAAATGGAATTTAGGGCAAATTTATTTTATAAACAATAATAATAAACTGGTAGTTCAAGATCTGCATTAAACTGAGATGCTTAAATAAAATACATATTAGGATATGCGTATATCTTAACACAAGAAAGCTGTTGACCTATTGGAACGAGTCCAGAGGAGAGCTACTAAGTTAACCACAGGAGCACCTGTCCTATGAAGACAGGTTGGGAAATTTGGGACTGTGCAGCCTAGAGAAGAGAAGGCTCTGAGGAGACCTTACAGCAGCCTTCCAGTACTTAAAAGGGCCTACAAGAAAGCTACAGAGGGACTTTTTTACAAGGGCATGTAGAGATAGGACAAGGGGGATGGCTTTAAACTGAAAGAGGGAAAGTTTAGATTAGATATTAGGGAGAAGTTCCTTACTATAATGGTGGTGAGGTACTGGAACAGGTTGCCCAGAGAGGCCAGGTTGGATGGGAGTCTGAGTGAAATCTGTTCTAGTGGGTGGTATTCTTGCCCATGGTAGGGGTGTGGATCCCTTCCAACCCAAACCATTCAATGATCCTACGATTCTATCATATATCCATGTAAACCTCATTAAGCCATTAATTTATCTCATCTTGACATTGCTTGGTGAATTTATGACTTTGTTCTTTTGCCAGTATCTAACTCACACTGGATTATATGGTGCCATGTACATGGAACCCCAAAGAACCCAGGCTGAGCTGCATTTAATAAAGTATACCTTTGTATCCCACTAACAGCAAATGCCTTCTGTATGGAATAGTCATTGCCTTAGAGAATCAGGCATGATATATTATCTAATTGTCAAATATTCAGGGATTTTTGACAGAGAGGCACTGTGTGAACATTAGTTACAATTGGAGATGCAATCTGAACTTAAACCTATCAAATAAGATACTTCCAGGTATCTAGGTATTCATTTATTTGGAGAGCAGGATTTAAGAACAGTATGGGGAAAATCTGTCATGAAAATTTACCAGTGCTCCAGAATATATTATGGCACAACATAATTTCCTTTCACATAGTATTCAGGGTTGACAATATTTGAAGGAAAATAGTCTCACAAAGAATGGGAACACATTCAGAAAGAAGATTAGGCAAACATAGCTACCTAGCTAATTTTAAAAAATGACAGTAAGTAGTCTGACAAATAAACCAAAATTCTAGTGGTCTCAGATTACACTGACCCAAAGCAAATGATCTGGCACTCATTTAGTGGCATTAATGTTTTATGAAGAATCCCTGCTGTGTCCATAAAATATTGCTAGTTATGGCTAAAAACAGTTCTTAAAAATGTCAACACTTCTAGGATACTTTTTTTTTTTTCTTTTCCAGGCTAAAAAGAATAAACACGCAAAAGATTCCTTTATCAATTTGATTACATATATGTTACTGAGCAGGTATACTAACTGATTAATTAAATCCATAACTAACAGCTGTATACACACTCAAACCATGAGAAAAATTATCAAAATAGCTCTTTTGCAAATCTCTGCTATCTCTATTCTTTTCCAGTTCTTGTCCAGATTCTAAAGCATTAGTGTCAATCCAAGAAGACTTGAGCTTTTTTGCAGGGCAGCCTACAGTCAAAGCCTGACATGCAAAAGGCAGTCTTTACTTTAATTCCCTGCAACACACCCAAATTAGCCACACAAGGTGTTCCCAGCATTAAAAGTGCACTCATGAGCTTGATATAATTAGGCAGACAGACCTCGCCCTCCCCTAATGCAGAAGTGCAGCGTCACTACTGCGACACCATAGTGTAGAGTCTATGTAAGCACAGCAGCATGATATTGAAAAGGCCTCTTAATTAAGTGGAGAATTTGAACTGTATGTGTTTATTTACAATCTAATTTAACTACCTAAGTAAGAGATCAATCTCCCTAATTCCTGGAGAAAATGGACAAATCCTTTAGAAAAGTATTCAGGGCAGGAATGTAATATCATTGTTCTGATTTGTCCGAAGGAAGTATCTCTCTTTCATCACTGTCCATTGAGAAACTAAAAGTAGGGAGGTGAAATTCTCATGCATACCCTCCAGGTCAGCAGTAAATTTAGGCAAAACAAATAATTTCATTTTCTTCATGGTATACTTCTGCTGTTTGCAAGTCATCCACAAGCAATCTGCAAAATTCTTTCAGACACCTATTTGCATCTCAGTTATGTTCCTCTTTAGCTTGCTGCCCTCCTGCTCTGGGCACAGACTTAGTGGACATCTGTAAGTCCCAGAAAATGGTCACTGTATGTGTCTAGAACAACTCCACTTCTTTAGTATGCATTGTCCAATGAGCAGTGAGACTGGCAAATCTTAGAATGTGTCTCATGGGTATCAGCCGTACATTGCTCTTGCAATAGGTCTGTTGTGTTACAATCACAGCACTTGCCATACAAAGGCAGTTTTGTGCTTCCAGACAAGCTGTGAATGCACAGCCCAACACATATATCACATACCCAATGCTTTCAGACCTGCTACCTGCAGCCATACATTTTAGGCAAAAGCTTTCTAGTTTACTCCATTCTGTCTGAGATCATCATACCCACAGTTACCTGATGAGCACATCACTCTAGAAAAAGAGGTACCAAGGAGGTCGTTAGATTACCAGTTTATAAAGGCCACTTCTTTACTCTGCTTAAACCCATCTTGATTGTAATGTGAGAGGGTCAAATGTGATAGCCCTGAAATAATGCTTCCCTGGGCTGAAATGAGTATGTAAATACAACCTGAAAAACTGAGAGACATGCACAAAGACTTGATTTACCCACATTAACCAAAACCATGTAAGAAGTTTAGTGTATTTTAAAATGGACTTTTATGAAAAAGATATTTCTATTGGCATAATATTATAAGGTAACTGATTTTCAGTGTTTCTGAATGTTTTCATACCTTGGACTTATTTTAGGGAAAAATCTAATAGTTTGATTGCCTGAAGGATAAACATACTCTCTATGACGAGCAGAGGGAAAAATCCCTTTCTTGTCTCATGTTGTTTGCTTCAACAGTAAATTTATAGCAGGGCAGTAAGCTGTATGGTGAACAGTGATGGTTTCCAGACACAAGCTAGTAGGAAGCAGAGCTGCTAATACTGTTGAAATAGGAGTCTGTTTTTCCTGGGTTTCCTTAAACAAAATTTACAATCTCATTTCTCCCTTTATTAGGGAAGAAAGCAAGCTGCTCTGTATTTCAACTGTGTAACTTTCAGATGATAATAAAACCAAAAATGCATAAATGGAGAAAACCTGTCCCTAAGAGATAGTGAATATCATGTGACTTTGCCAGTAGAAAGTTTCTTTTTAAGTAAAATTAAAGAAGAATATAGTGTATTAACTACATCTTCAGAAAGGAGTAGGCAGATGTCAAAAAAACTCTCACGTTTTGTATATACAACAATGTAAAGAAAAATTCCTTTGAGGAGCTGCTTTCATTCTGTGTAGACATTCCGAGAAATAAGATTATATTTTCTATCATGGTGGAGTCAGGAAGCTTAGCATGCAGGGCCGTTGTAGGTGAAGGAGTTAGTTAATTACTTTTGTTTCCTATAGTAACTAGATCAGAAGTAATGTTAATTTCTTTACTTTTATATTACTAAATTACACATGTTTCAAGCACTACAGCATTCTAAGTTATGGCAAACAAGTATGATATTAATATGCCTTATATGGTAATTCCTATTAGCCAAACTAGAGGCATCGTTTTATACTCAAATCTGTCATTCTTCCAAAACAGATCTGCATCTTTTTCATACTATTTTTTTATGCTACAGAACTCTAGGATAAAGCTGCAACTTATGCATACTTAGTTGGAAACATGCATATTTGAGTTGTTTTTTTTTTAATCCAGGTGAAAATATTATAGTGGTATAAACCAGAGGTTCATTTTGCAGCCCTAACATATAAAAATGATATGATGGCAAATATGCAATGAATTTCTTAATTTAAGGACTCTAAATGAAAATGGCCAGTTCCAGCTGTTAAAATCTAAAACTAGAAAACTGTGATAAATATGATCATTGTTACTGCATTTCATTAATCTGCAACCAAGAAAAAATGCCTTGGTAATGAAAAGCAGAAATCAATTGCTTGGTAAAGCAAATTTTAGGTGAAAAACTTGGAAAGACTTTCGAGTGATTTAAATAAAAAACCACTCATTGGAATTGGTTGTGAGATTATTTTCTCATATTTGCACAAAACAAACTCTACATTTGTATTATCACAGAAACCACTTATTAATAGTAGTGGAGTTCATATCTTACCAAGAGAGGACTTTAAAAGTAGAGAGAAATAAATAAAATGTACACCTGAGGTCTGCAAGCAGATCAGGTGGCCTCAGATTCAGGGTAAGCATAAGAAGATGCATGCTAGAATTTCTAATTCAAAATGAACATTCCCAGAAGTATTTCTTCTGTGTTTTAGTGTTTGGGAGGTTTCTGTTTGTTTTTTTAATTATTATTTCAAACTCAATAAAATTCAACAAATAGAAGGAGTCATCACTGCTTCAAAAGCAATAGTCATAGCTGAAATAATAGAAAATCTCACTGTACAATTAAGGAAAATGAACTTCCACTCCTAATCATCAGTGAAGTTGAAGTCTGATAGTACAGAAATGTAGCAAGTCAGCCTCTAATTAACAGGAGGCTTTTAAAAGTATACCTAAACCAAGACTTGTTTGCTCAGAAAAGAAGAAAATGGTAGCATACTTCTGACAATGATTTGCATTACTTGTGGTGCCATGTTCTAGAATGAAATTTAAACCAGAATTTTAGAGATGCCAAGGCACTTTTCCAAAACATTCTGTCCACGCCCTTTGTCGCTTTCACAAACTTATGTTATCATACTAATAGAAATATTTGACTTGAATGCAATAGGCTTTGTCATGAAGGCTGTACAAAGGGGGCTGTACAAACAGAACAAAAAATTTTGTCCACACAGCTCACACTTCAGGTATGAAAAGTAACAGATAGCAGATGGATACTGTGAAGGAGTTAATATAAGCCATTCATTGAAGCAGAGTCTTAGTGAGTGACCACTGCTTACTGCTGTATTTATTTGGATTCTAGGTCAAGAGAATTCTGATAAAAGTCTTAAAGTGGTTTTGTAGCCATTAATGGACAGGTCTCCCCTGGAAGGAGGCAAAGTAGTGGAGAAGGCAGGAAAGTGTTTGTTAAGGTGACAGAAGGAGTAGTGAAGGCCAGCAACTAGGAGACGTTAATACAGGAATCAGCCTTTCAGTGCTGAGTGGTTTGGAGAAGCTGGATAAACACACAGCTTGTGCAAGCATGTAACTTCTGTTTGACATAACCCAGGAGGCAGAGCCAATAAAGGCTGCTGTGAAGCAGAGTGGGAGGAAGACCAGCTTGGTTAAAGGGGTAGGAATGGACACAAGAAGAACACCGCATTTGTCGTTCCCACAAATTCGTACTGATATCATCAAGTGAAAGCCATGAAAGAGACCTTCAGATGTCTGAGCATCTATAGACTGCTACAGAGAGATTCTGGGAAGTCTCTAACATTTTTACACTGCTTTTAACATCATGACATCTTCACTGGTAGCATCCTAACACTGTAATGTCCATCTTGGCAATTTTTTACACGAGTCATCTGTAACACTACATAGAGTGTTACTAGAAAACAGTAACAGTAGAAAACAGTAAGCAAGTACTGCACTTCCCATATATTCTTATTTTGCTGTCAGTGAGAACATTCAGCTCAACCTGATTTATGTAACTATAGCATTTGTAAATTCATAACCCTTTATAAAAATGCTGAAAGTCTTTTGAACTGAAAAGTGTCACTGAAAGGCCCAACTCAGACAGGTATATGTTTAACTTCAACCACATAAGTACCTACAGTCTCTAATAAAAGTGCTGTTTGTGTCCACAGGTATCTGAGGTGTTACTACTGGGCGGTTCGCAGTTTAATCACCATCGGTGGCCTTGCAGAACCACAAACGCTGTTTGAGATAGTTTTTCAACTGCTGAATTATTTCATGGGTGTCTTTGTCTTCTCCAGCTTAATTGGTCAGGTACATTAAAAAAAAAATCGTTAACAAGTTAAGTTCAAATTACTGCAATGTAGTGATAATATATTCAATTTAATGGAGTTTAGTTCTGGGAAAAAGTTTAGCTTCCATCCACTATTCTACTGTCATCCCTACTTATTCTTCTGACAGACAGATGTGTTTAATCAGTTACCATTTTTGCAGCTATTTTGCACAAAAGCTGATTTAAAACCAAGACTCTGCAGGACACAGATGATTCTTGAAACTATTTATAATTCCTTTTTTTTTACTTACTCACAGCCAAGGAGACAGTTCCTTGACATTCATGTTATACTGTTAAATCTGATATAAAAATTATAGTTGTTGAATAAGTCACATTCAGTACTACTACCAATAGAATACTGTTAATGGAAGTCCCATGATTTTTGCTGAACTAGAATTCTAGTCTCTTCCACAAATTATAATATATATGTTAATCTGAAAATCAACTGGTTTCTATTTATCTTGGTTCTCATTTGGCAGAAGGGTAAAAAAAGGACCATAGCATAGCAAATCAGTTATATTTCCAAATATTTCCAGTTTTAAATCCACAGGTTTTAAAATACCTTGCTTACAAAAAAACAAATGCTGTGGTTCCTATGTGAGATTGTGTCTTATCAGTTTCTGTAGAAATCATTCCAGACTTTTTGATTTGTATATGCCTGTTATTGAAAGAATTATCAAAAAACCCAAAAACCCTGAAATTTTTTATTTTTAATACAGTATTTGAAAATTTCAACCAAACAGTTAAAAATTGCATATGTTTCTTGCTCTTTAGAAGTGTAAGAAGAGGTAACTGTCACAAAAGAGAGTCTTGCCTATAGGATTTTAAATTCATCCAAAACCAAGGATTACCAAAAATAAAAGAAAGCATTCATATAAAATATTTCTTCTGGAAAACAAGTACATAGAATTAAACTTCAGAGTTTTCACATTTATAATTGATTCCTAAGTTTTTGTAATTGCCAATGAAAGCCTCATTCCCTAAGAAGATTTTGCAGATTAGTTTTTGCAACCAGTGTAGTCATTTGCAGACTCAAACTTTAAAGCCTAACACACAAATTGCTTCATTGCAGTTTGTTTGTTATAGTTCCTGTTTACAAAGAGCTCTTAAAATAACTGAGTTATTCCTGGTTTAGCACACTTGCTTAAATATTGTTATTCCCATTGCAATCAAATGCATCCTTGTAATAAAGAGCAACTTTCAGCCCACGGCTGAATCCTTGATGCTAATCCTTGGCAGCTGCCAGATGAAGATTCCAGATTCCACTAAAAACACATTTAAATACTTCAGCTTTTGAAGACGGAATATCTATACTTCAGCTTTTGAAGACGGAATATCTATGAACACGAAATCATCCACTTTCTAAAAACTGAATTACATTTGTGTTGAAATGTTAAATAATGTTCCTGCACTAAAAACTTTTAGGTCAGCTTTCAGCTCACAGTACTTAGGATTGATCTCTTAACTACTTAAACAGTGGCACAATCTCAGTTCTAATGGTGTCAGATGATGTTATTAGAGAAACTCAGCCCAGTTTGCTTCACTTCTGACTTGCATTGCATGCCAAATGCAGAATAGCTTTATTACGGATTTTTAAGAAAAGCATTATCTATAATTTTCATCCATGTCCAGAAATATGAGACAGAAGAATAAGCTAAACACCAGAAATTATTCCTCTAAAACCATAATTACACTTTCCAACACAATCAGATTAAATCTGTAATGCTTCTGAAAGAGCGGATGAAGCACCTATTGAAAACATGCAGCTGAATGTAATATTATTCAGTGATTTTGCAAACAAGTGGTTCATTATTTTTATATATTGTTGGCAAGATATTAAAATCAAGACTATTTTTGCTGAAATGTGTAACAACAATTGATGTTTGCAGATGAGAGATGTAATTGGAGCAGCAACAGCAGGTCAGAACTACTTTCGTTCCTGTGTGGATAACACTGTGTCCTATATGAACACTTATTCTATTCCAAGATTGGTCCAAAATCGTGTTCGAACTTGGTATGAATACACATGGGACTCTCAGGGAATGCTGGGTAAGGATTTACAATTCCAGTTATTTAGCATGTCCAAGTGAAAGTGTATAGATACAGATACAGGGTAAAATTCACATTTCTCCTTTTCTGAGTTGCATGCGGGAAGTGAGAGGAGGCTGCTCAGCTTTGGAAAAAAAAGAAACTACAAAGCAATATGACACTTACTACTTCACAAATTCAATTCATTAATATAATGTTCTGGTAATAATTTTAGACAAGATATATTAAACATCTTAGTAAAAACCTATTAGCAGCTTCCTCATGTGAACTCATAAATAGCTCCATTAAGTTATTTTTCTGTACAAAGCTCATTTTTATGGACATTCCTCCATTCTTCCTTTTTTTTTTTTTTCAGATGAATCAGAATTACTGGAACAGATGCCAACAAGAATGCAATTAGCCATCGCAATTGATGTGAACTTTGCCATTGTCAATAAAGTGGACTTATTCAAAGCAAGTAATTTTACAAGAGAATGCAGAAATGTGTGGTATTCCTGAGACAGAAACCTTGTTCTGTGCATCTTGCAATACTTAAGGACATGTTCGTAAATACGCAAGGCAAAATAAGTCTAAGAAATGTCTCAATGGCAAATAAAGCCAAGTGCCTGCATTTGAATGTGTTTTTTTGTCAAGGCAGTGATTTTTAAAAAAAGCAAATAAGATTAAGACACAGTCCTGTTATGACAACATAAAGTTGATGGTATGGTCAGACTGTGAGTTAATTAATCTGAAGAGTCAGACATAGAATAATCTAATTTTTAGCACATTTCACCTTGCTGTATGCTGCCCAGCTCTGCCTGAAAGATCTCCCATGCTATGTGTTCTGGCAACATAACTTTCATGTAGTGAATGCTGCATTTTAGTAAGTTTTTGTGCAAAGGAGCTTTCTCTTTATTTATTACAGTAGTTTTCCGGAGCTAAAATTTAAATGTGTACTTAAAATTGGCTTTCTGAGACAAAACTAAGAAGACTCTGAATTTTTAGAAGTAGTCTTGACATACAGGAAATTTGCTTGTTAGGATATTTTTAAGAAATCACATGAAATATCTGTATAAATGTTGCATGGCTGTATGGTTTTTCCACATTTCCTGAAGACATGGAATTCACAGATTTATACCCACATTTGATGTGATCTGGTTTTTTTCCCTGGATCAGTAAAAAAAAAAAATTCCCATAAGATTCCCATAACAGACCCATAAAGCTCTGATCATAACACTAACTGAGCTTCCACAGCAAATTTGGATGTACGGAAGCTCACTTTGTAAAAAATGAAAAGATGTTCCAGCCATAGAGAACTTTATAAGTATTTGAAATAACATCTCTCAGTCTTTTCTCAGCTCTAATAGCTGATCTTTATGATGATTTGAGTTTGCATTCCACTTATTAATCCCTTGGTCATTCCTGTATTGTTGGTATTTGAAGCCAGTGTAAGCACTAATAGTCACTTTTGCTACTGAATTAACGGAGCAATCAACTCTAACTATTTTAACAGGGCTGTGATACCCAGATGATATATGACATGCTGCTAAGGTTGAAATCCATTGTGTATTTACCTGGTGACTTTGTCTGCAAAAAGGTGAGCATTTTTGTCTTGTTGAAATAATAATTATATTACATAAGAAAAAGAGTTCCTATATTGGTCAACAATGTCCTTTAAATAAAATGAATCCCAACTGAATTAAGACAGCATAAAAGTAATTAAGGTATTCTGTGTAATAACAAATGTGCTCTCAAATTTTACACACATAGTAGGAAATAAAACCCTGTTGGAACCACCTCCTGCTTGGATGCATGTTGCATCTCATCCTACTCTACCAAGGAGATGCTGCATGCAGGCTTGGAGGACCAAGTGAAGAGACAGGAAGTGCAAGTCCATACATTTTCAGTCCTGGCTACATTGTTGCAGCCTTTTGACTTTTAAGATGAAATTGCTGCTTTGCCTCATAATATTGGTAAACCCGGAAACTGTCGTATTATTCTAACAACAAAAAACACTGCTAAAACATGGCTCTTTATGTGTTTGTGTGCCCAGGGAGAGATTGGCAGAGAGATGTACATCATCAAACAGGGTGAAGTTCAAGTCCTTGGAGGTCCTGATGGTACAAAAGTCCTGGTTACACTAAGAGCAGGAGCTGTATTTGGGGAGATCAGGTACGTTCATCACTGTTTTTAATACTTTCTTTGGAACTGGTCAAATAATCAATGGTTGTTTAACTTCTCTGTGGTAAGCATGACAGCTACCATAGAGAGGCTCAAAAGTAAGTAGGATCAACAAAGAGGACACTGAGCAAGGAGATGCAGCTAAGTGAAGGAAAATCTAAGCAAAGCATAAGCAATAAATATGGCAAGATCTGAGACCAATGTTTTGGTCAATGTGCACAGGGATATACAGACAAATTTCTTCTTTGGCATTTTAAAGATTTGACACATCTCCCTGTTACACAGTCTGCAATACAGCAGGACCAAATGCATTTCATTGCCTGTATAATGAGCCGAGGTGCCCTTAAACAGCAGAAGGCAAAGATGAAAATTAATTTCCAACAAAATCGATAAAAAAACCTAAAATAGCAAATAAAAATAGTTCATTTAGAGCTGAAGTAGGGATTAAATTGATGAAAATCAGGCATCCTAATTTGAAAAAAAATTTATTTAAGAGCATACGACACAAGAAAAAAGCTGATAGACCATATTTTTTTTTTGTCTGAGTTTATCTGGAGGAGACATTTTTTTTCTGGTGGCTACAAATGGTTTTTATATTCTCCATGTGCTTGCTATGCAAAATCCATTAACTCTTATGTGCTATGTTCCCCAATGAGCCAATCAAGTGCTAGTTTTCAGCCACTGCACTCCCCTGCTGAGGTTGGCCTGAGGAAAACTAATAAAATACATGTGCTGCCGCATGTGATAAACTGGATCCTTGGTTTTCTTCCAGCTGTTTTCCTGTTACTGTTAATCCTCTTGCTGGTAGGTTTAATCTGCCTTTTGAAAAGCGGTAATCAGCTCTGTGTCAGGTTTACATTTGTCTTCTACTTGTGTCTCTGTTTGTAGTAGGGGAAACATTCTGTTTATCCGGTGATGTGTGTGCAGAACTTGCATAGACTTCAAGTGGAAAACATCTGATATATCCAATAGATAATGAACTTCTTCATTGAGTGGGAAAGTGAAATTATACCAGCTCTTTGAAAAAAGGTTATTTGAAGGTTATTATTTCTCTGTGTGACAATATACTACCCGAGCAAAGCCTCCAAACAAACGGCTGCATTGTAAATTATGTGGAAAGGTTGAGAATGAAATCACCGCTAAGGACTGAATAATGAAAAGACAAAAGGAAAAACTAAAGCAGCCCCAATATTTAACACACACATGGAGTGAGAACTTTATATTTTAAACTGAGAAATTATAATGATTGGTTTCAAAACAAGGAAGGGATTTTCACACTTTTGATCTGATACAGGTGAGTGTTTGTTTCCACGTGAAAACCACACAACAACTTTTAAAGATTCATTTCCCAATATCTGTTACTCTTTACATAATTGCCAACATGTCCAGGAAAACCCTCAGCAATGCTATAACGCTACACTTCTAGTCTTGTTTTATTCATCACTGACCTACTGCAGCAGTAAACTCATTCAGACACATGTAATTTGCATATAAAATGTCAGGCAGCAGATAAACTTGAGGAGAAAAACCGCAGTAACTGGCAGACATGAAGCACTAAGTGTATTGGTAGAGATATACTCTTCCTTGTGGCAAAACACTAGAAAATAATGAGTTTGTATTGTGCCTTTCTATGTAAGTTTTGTCAAGGTCTTCTGAATACAGAATACCAGAAGAAAATGGAAAAAAATATTTTTTAATGGAAGAAATACTTACTTAGGCATAGGAATTTTCCCCTCACTACGTAGTGTGGTTATAGCCTGATATCAGGCAGATTTCCTTCGATTGCCAATTCAAGATTTCTTTAGAGAAATACATCAGCTTCTTTCTGAGTGGTTTAAGTATATGATTGATAAAACACTTGCTACTTAATCTCACTCTCTTAAAAATGCATGTAAATGATGCTTAAAAAGTCTCCAGTGGCAAAGGAATTGAAGAAAATAAAAACTGTGTATTTCAAAAAAAATTCCCTGAATTATATTAGACTACCAATGGAAGACTAATAATCAAACGCGTCCTTTGCCAATTTCATCCTTGAAAATTATTACAGGAAGAGATTAAGTAATAGGAGTTCCAATTAACATCCTGCCCTGCCTGCATAGATATCAGTTTGGGGAAGTAAAATAATTTCAGAATCAGAAGCAAACAGACTGTTGCCTTAATGAGAGCCTGTTAGCACACACAATTCAGAAAGAGAGAAATTCAGTTATAACAACACTTCATTAGCCCAGAGAAAGTTATATTTTAAGCCAGATGTCCTCATTCATCCATTTACTGGTATTTTACTAGAGCTATTTCCTATCAGAAAATGGTAATTCTGGAAAAACTAAAACATTTCTCCATCTTATGTAAATTTTTGACAGGAAGATCCCTAAATGTTTGATCTCAGCTTTAGCTTTCAGCTGTTTTGTAATTTTAAACTTTATTTAAAAAATCAAAACTACCAGGAATATTTAGTTCTGTGAAAGATTACATTTTCCATCACTTTGGTCCAGGATTTCTCTCGAAGTGGTAGCTGCTGCTTTTCAATGAGTTTGCCCTGTGGAGCTTGAAATCCTGCTTGGAAGCAAGATCCAGACCTATTCCTCTTTCCTGACTTACCAGTTCTCTTCACAGAGGTGCCAGGTTGAGCCACCACAACCCTGCACGTTCAGCTGATAACACACACCATTTCCTGATCCGTTTGCTAATTTCAATGAGCACCAGCTTCTTACAGAGATCAGCTATAAAAAGCAAATAGATAAGCTGTCATCACTTTGATAACTTTATAGCTTGAAAATTAATTTGCTAGCATAAGAATTCAAAAGTTATTAACTCATACTAATATTACAGCATTTCAGGCTAAGAACTGAAGTAAAAAACATTAGGTAAATAAAGCAAATTTCACAATTAAAATAGATATTACATTTCCAAGAACCATTGCAAGGCAAATGTATCTATTTTAAAATATTTAGTCATGTAACTATTCATACACTAACCAAAAGAGATTCAATGCTGACATACATAACACTGATGATTCTTTTTGAGCACAGACTGCTTTACTTGTAAAATTCACCTCACATCATCACCATAATGAAAAAGCTGATCGCTTTAGTCCTCGTCTACCTTGATAAAATGAGCTTTCTGTTAGGAAAGCCTAAAAATGATTTTTCAATGACTTGTTGAGAAATGATTCATCAGAGCTCAAAAACTGTTTGCAATTTTCTTTAGTTGCTTTTCGTATTATGCAAAGAGTTTTATTCTATCTGAGGAATTGTACAGAATTGTTTAAAGAGAAGACATTAAACTGTATTTTCAGCTTGAGTTCATATACTGATTGCTGTCTTGGCTTGCAGAAAAACACTCTTTGTGTGCATGTAAAAACAGCCTTGCACACACAGTTGCAGAGGTCTCCTACTGTCCTTTATAAATTAAATATATTATCTGTATGATGCAATATTTAGAAATGTGTTGTGGAAATATATTTAATATTAAAACAAATACTTATATAACTTTGATTAATATTTTAGATAGGTATCAAATCTTGTTTTATGGGGCTCAGACCATTTTTTTATTAATAATTTCAAATTGAGATAATACTAAAGGTTGTCTAAAAATATTAATTCACTGGGAAATCTTCAAGGGAAAAATTTTAGGGTAGATCTTGAATACAGCGATAGAGCAATTTTAGTACTAAGAGCAGAATGCAAATTCTCTTGCTTATCACCACAGCTGAGAGGTGAAGTCTCTTCATTTGTTTAATGCAAGGTGAAAAATTTAATTGTTATTTGGACATATTTTTTTTGTTTTAAGTATCCTTCCTATGACCAATTGCTGCTGGCTAAACTGGTCTAACGCCTTACTTTCAAAACAAAACCCCCGTCTTTTTCTGGCAGACACATTTGTAACTGTCAGTCTGAAGTCCTTCCTAATCTGTATCATTCAACTTGCCAACATTCAAACATGAGATATGTTATGTGAGAAAACTGAAAAACAGAGTCTGGCAGAAATTATTTACTCAAGAAAAATAAAATTCTTGGAGAATCATTCATTCACTGTAAATTAAGCTGGCCTACTTCTGATGTAAATAATTTTCAACAATAAAATTGAAGAAATGCCATGTTCACATGAGGACTAAAACAAGTGCAGGCCTTGCTGTGGGTGTCTCAACACAAATGTCTCTGTGTAGCAAAACTTTTTACAGTCCTTAGCATCTACCTGACTGGCAGTGACAATTTGCCTTCCTGAGACAAGAACATATTTCTAATCCAAATTGTACAGGGCCTTTACAGAACATCAGATTGAACAGCCAGGTACATAAGTGAGCTTTACAACGATTTTGATGGAGAACCACTAGCAAAGAGGTTCCTCACTAGGGCAAGTAACAATGTGACTGATGATGTTTATTTTCATTCCAGCCTACTAGCTGCAGGTGGAGGAAATCGAAGGACTGCCAATGTGGTGGCTCATGGTTTTGCCAACCTTTTCATTTTGGACAAGAAAACACTAAATGAAATCTTGAGGCACTACCCTGACTCAGAAAAGCTTCTCATGAAGAAAGCAAAGTATGTCCTAACAACAGTTTTTAAGTCATATCATTTAGTTTAAGCAGAATGGACAGTTGTGACTTCTAGACAAATTCCTTTCGTGGAAGAGTAAGAGATGTAAACACATTTGTATTTAGAGGTCAGATTAGCCTGGTATTTTATAGTGGAAAGCAGGGTCTTGGCAGGAATCCCAAGGGCTGTGTAAGTGTGGTAAGTAGAATGAAATCCTGAATGTAGTTGCCTTCTGCATCGTATTTAAGGTAACAAAACAAATAGGAGATAAGGATACATACCAGGACTCCTTACATAGTCAAGAAAGAAACTGCAGAAGAGATGTCAGTTAAGGAGTAGGTTTTCAAAGATGCAATAAAACGCAATTAATTCTACAAAGATATGCTTCAATGCACCCGCAGCATTGTATGCATTTCCAAAACCTTATGCAGCAGTTAGGAATGGATTTAAAATAAGGCCCGACAAGATGGGAGTACACAGATTAGAAAGCTGTGCATTTTGTTCAAAAGCATAAAATTATGACAAAATTAGTACCTTGCTACCTTGTAAAAGGTCCAAAAACTCAAAAGAGTTTGTCGTCATTAGTATACTTCAGCACTCTTGTTCTCAATTGTTGCCTTGAATTGCTATCAAAGGTTGGAAGGTTGGTCCCAGACTTGAAATTTCATCAGAGAAGACTAAACATAGCACACGAGTGATTTTTTTTTTTTTTTCATGGAAGTGCTAGCAGATGGCTGTATTCAGCATGTTGCAACATTCTGGTTGTCAAACAACAGTACCTTGAGAATCATCATGCCCCTGAGGAACAAGGATCCTAGATACAGAATGTGCTTATTGCCCAATTTTCAAAACCAGCATCAAAATGTAGAAAAGCAGAACAAATCCAGTGCTCCATGGTCCCCAGAACTTATCTTTCCTGACTTCTCTCTAGCTTCTATTTAAACAGTAGTATGACCATCATTACTCGTTATTTCTCTCTGCCCCACATTACCTCTTCTGACTTCTTGCCCGCCCTGATCATATTTTGCCAATCCATTAAATTCTGCTTCCACCAAATAGTCTTTCTCAACTGCAGAGCTTAATCATCCAGCCTTAGTACCTGCACTCCCATTTGAGCTCACAGCCCTCTCTAGATATCAGACTGAATACAGGATATTCTGTTTAATTTTAAACATATGCAGTACCTGCCCTGTGCTGAAGGTCAAGTATTTTGCCCAGCTGTCTAGGCATCCACTAATTCTGCCAAAACTAGGCACAAAAAGGAAATGTGTGCACTGATTTGATAAGGATTGCAGTTATGTTCAGTTTTGGAAAGAAGTTGCCAGTTGCTTTGCCCTGGTAGGTTTACATTAGAGTTTTCTGGGGCCATCTGACAACTTTAAAAGGCTCCTGAGTTTATTTCAAAACTCAAAAGATTTATTCAAGCAAGAAATTTGTTCTGTCATCACCTGCCCGATACCCACATCTTTACATAACAAAGCCATGCAAGTTGCTGAAGTGTACTTTTATAATTTATGACAATAAAACTGAAAAAAAAAGTAAAAGCTCCACTTCTGAAATTACTCAAGTATCAAAGTAGAAGATGCTGGAGAAAATTATAATATTATAGGATTTGCTGTATGACAGACTGCAGGTATAGTCCTTGTTCATAAAGAGCCTTAAGTCTTCAAAGGATAGAAAAGTTGCCTTGAAAACTGTACTGTAATCTAATAGACACTGAAAGCAGGGGAACCCTCTGCTTTTCACTAGTTTCATCTATCTCAGATCTGTCATCTAATCTTTACCCTCGACATTCATTCTCACTTCTTGTCATTATGGCTGCAAACCAGTACAGCTACAGAATGGCGTGAAAATCTAGTCTGCCATATGATTGGCAGTAATGTTCATATCTTCAGGGTGTCTTCTTCTACTGAAGAAGACCAAAAATAAGTACCACTGTCTAACCTGACCTATGAGAGATGAGCCATGCTGGAATTTAGTTTGGTAAACTATTACTTCCACAAGTATCAGCTGGACTCCCAATAGAGCATTAAATGCTCTCTGAATTTGCATCCAGAAGTCCAGGCAAGAGACTGACACCTCAGGTATGGGGCACCCATTCCCCTCCACACCTCTTTTCTCCCTATAAAACTCTCATCTGCTTTGTGACACCTTAATTTGAGCCAGCACCTGTTTATTCTCCAGGATATAGATAAGCAACTCCAAATCTGAACAGTTTCCTCCAACTCTACCAGAGCCTGGGGTAAAACCCTTACCATTTCCAGTTTTGCTCTTATCACTGGACCTGGGAACCAAATAAAGTTTGTCTGTAAAAGCTGCCAGATTTTCATGCATGAATGTGGCATTTCAGCTTAGCAGGAACTTTGCTCGTTTTCACAGCACTGTTTTGTGTCCTCGTTCCCTTCCATCTCCAGGGTGCTGCTGAAACAGAAGGGGAAACCTCCTCCAGGACCACCAGTACAACAACCACGAGGCTTGGCCAGTCTCTTCGGGCAGAAACAGGAAACTCCAAAATTGTTTAAAGCGATGCTTGGAGCCAGAGGAAAAGATGGCCTTGCTAAGCTGCTGCAGCTGAAGAGACAACAAGACGCTGAGGTAAAGCCACAGAAAATAGAGCAGAATCTTGCAGGTGCTGAAAGATACTGGGATGGCTTGGGCAGAGTAGGTGAAAATTTAGACTTACTGGAATCAACAGCAAAAACTCTCAGTAGCTGAGATATAACCACTTTCCTAATATCTGTAAACACTGATTCTAAAATTTGGCTCAAATCTTTGTGAACCTGGACTCTATGCAGAGCAGAGAAAAAAAAAGTAAGCAAACAAAAATCCTCAAAGTCTATAAAATAGACTTTACAAAGGCCCCGAGGGCATCTGATCTTCTAATTTTATGTAAACAACAGTAAATACAGAAATGTCTTAACACAGTAATCTGATCCAGCTGACTCGGGCACACGGTGAACTTTCCAATTCAGTGTCAGATCTCTGGTTGTTACAAATCCTGAAGACAAAATGTAAAGCGTAGCCCACACAGACAAAACTGATTAAATCTCTAATATATTGCACTTATGAGAAAACTGTTATTTTAACTGATAAAAAATAACTCTAACATTATACTATATTCTGAGAAATGAACCTGCTCAGTTCTACATATTTACCCAAAGTTGACAGAATCCTTTTCTTTACAGCTGAACTGGCTGGGGTTTTATTTAAGTTAAATAAAGAACTTACACAAATAATTACAACACTATGATTAGAGCAGAAACATTGCTCAGTTTAATGTTACTTGTGAACTTAATTGCAAATAGGCTTGGCCAAGGAACTGGGGCTGTGGGTAGTATGCCAAGATTTACGTAACACTTTTTCCTTCTCCACTAGTGTAAGTACATAAAGGAAGGCAAGACCTGAGGCAGGGTTCTGTGCCCCAAAACGGGCCTGTTTCATCCTGCTATATTAGTAAGAAGCAGATACTATCATTATCCACAAACTTTTCCTAGGTTTTACACTGATATTCTAATTCTGAAATTACATTTCTCATTTAGAAACTGATTCTCAAGCATCTAAACAGAAATTTACATATGTTGCATACCGCTAATCACAGTTGTCATGCTGTGCCTTTCCATGGCATATACAAAATAGAACTACTTCCAGAATTTCTTCTGCGGTATTGGAAAACATTAAACTTCTTGTTTCTAGGAAGCTAAAGCTGAAGCAGAGACTAAGCCTAAAGAAGAGGAGAAGATGTCTGAGAAGCCCGCAGCCTCCTCTGTACCCCCTGCTCCAAAGAGCGAGCCAAAGGCAGATGCTAAGCCTGCAGTTATGCAGAGAGCAACCAGTAAGGAGTCTCTGATCATCAGTATGTCACCATCCCCCAGAGCAGGAGAAGGAGAGATCCTTAAAGTTGAAATTAAAGAATCACAAAAGAAATAGATGATGCTTTGGGCTCTGGCCCCATCTATTGTCTTGCTGAATTCAAGCTTCTGAATTCAGGGCTGGTGTGACTTTGCTTTTGGGTACAGAAGATAAAAGTAGAGACTACTCATGAGAAAAATCTACTTCAGCTCCTCTTCTTTCCCTCCTTTCCTGGCACAATGGGACAAATAATTTACATTCTTAACCTTGAGCCTGAAGAGAGAACTGGTGTCCTAGGAATTAAAGCTTAGATTGCATTTCAGGACCACTTGTTTCTTGTTTAATCTATGCTCTCCCTTTTCTCTTCCTCCATCTTCTTTCTGCTTCTTCTCTTCCCTCTTCTGTTTATCCTTTCATTCTTATTGCTGTTCCTGTTGCTCAATTTGTTCTTAACTGTTGCATGTACTCTTTTCTATTTTTTCCTCTGGTTTCCCACAGTTATCCTTTTCCCTGCTACTGCCCTACTGTTGCTGAGGGTCCTTATGTTTTTCTCTACCCTTCTCTCTCCTACCCTTATACTTCTAATAAGTGACCTAGGTTTGTGACCAGCGTGGCTCAGAGCAGACAGCTGTGGTGCTGTGTGTTGGGATGTTTTAGCTTGGGACAGGGGACAGTGTAACAAAACCATTGTCAAAAAACAAAATCACAAAATCCGCAAGGGGGAAGCAGATTGCAGAATTATTGCCAGTCCTCTGAAAGCATAAACATCTGCTCCAGTTGTCTTTGGCAAGTAAACATGGGAAAGACTTAGATAGTCCACCCCACTGGGCTGTTGATCTACACGCATGATCTTCTCAAGGGGTTGGGCATGCTCTCTGAAGAGTAAGCAGTTGATACAGCTAACAAGCTGAAGAACTTTGATATCTAAACTAGCCATTTCAAAAATAAAGGTTATTTTATAAAAAGCAGTATTTACACTTCCTGGCTTTGTGGTGTGTACTTTCAACCAATGCTCCAGTTTTTCACCTACATCACAGATCTTGACCGATGGTGCAAAGTGAAACCCAAGTCTTTTGGGGCTGAGCTATATCATACCTGTGAACTACAGGTTTTATGAGTGCCACAGCTGAGAGGGATACAGCCGCCTAACAAGGAGCTCCCACACTGTCAACCTTCTGCATCAACTCATCACAGTGCCAGATGCAGTATTAAACAAAAGGCTGAAGATATGTTTAAATTTAATTCTCAATTACTTTTTTCTCTTCCATGGGTTCGCATCTCCTCTCTCTCCCTGCATAAAAACATTATGCAGAGGTTGAGCCAAGAAATTGTATGGGCAGGCTTCAGGGCTCCTCAGCTGACCAGCCAACCAAGGAATGCACCATGAAAAAACTAAGCATTCACTTTGCAGGCTATATATGACTCTGCAGGCTACACATTCTGTACATCTGTACTTTAGAGAAGCTGAAAGGCTTTAATCAAAGAAAAGGCTGGCAGCTCAACCAGAATCAGCTGGAAGTTTGCCTGAGTAAAAGCTGGGTGACTAAATTCTGTATGTTGCTTATTCCACAAATGGAGTATTTGACATGTATATGACAAAAAAAGTATATGACAAAACCCCAAATCTCTTTCAAAAAGAAAGTTCTGCTGCATTAGCAGTGAGGCGAACGTTCTACTGCTATGTGTGAACATCTTTATTTGTGTATTAATTGTTATTTAATACATAAAATGACATCAAAACAGAGGGAGAAAATTTAACGTTACATCATAAAGAATTACACATCTATTGCACATCCAGGAATGACTCAATGAAATCTCAAAATCAGAAATACTGCAGAACTGTTTCACAAATGAAGCTCTCTACGAATAATAACCATCTATGAATTGATTACAATATATAGTTTCACTTTTTTTTTTTTTGAGATTAGTCAAAACATCATGTAAAAGGGAAAAAACTGAACTCCTCATATTTTAACACTTTTATATTAATGAGGAAAGCTTGCTTCATTGCAAAAGAATTTATTCCCTTCTGCCTACACAAATGTTACCAGGTAGCTTCAGACATTTTCTCTGCGGGTGTATTTAAGTTCATCAGTCCCAAAGTAAGGGCTGAGGCTGCAGCAGCGAGCGCTACACTGCAGTGACAGAGCATCCCACAAATTGCTGCTTTGCTACAACTCATAACTGCCCAGGATTGCAGGAAAGCCTGACAGTTCTGTCTGCATGATTACCAAGTTACACAGCTCTTGAGCTCCTTAGACCCAAAATCAGTGCAGAAGATTGTGGCCACACAGAAGTAACATCCCTCTGGTTTTCTCTGACATCCTACTTTTCTGTTGTTGGAGTATTTTCCCCTTCCCAAAATTCCTCCATTTTTAGGGGGTGGGCAGGGGCAAGAAGGTTCCATGAATCCAAGTTGCAACTATTTGTAGTGGCAAAAAGCCAGAAGGAATGACGAGAAAGGTCAAGATGTAAGCTGTAATAAATCCTTTCACAAACTCATTCTACCCTGTAGATTCTTGACTGGAGATTCTTGACTTGGAGAAGCCAAGTGAATTACTCTAGTGCATTTAGAAGACACAACTCCCAGTTATCAAAATTGACTCAGGCTCTGTACGGCATCGAATTCTGCTGCAACATTATGTCTCCAATATCTCTGTTTCCCAATAAAGTACCTCAGACTTGACTACACTTGAATGTAAAGACACTGAAGGATGGAATAGGATGTTGTATTTGAAAAGTACAAATAATCAAATCTCCATGCCTCTCCAATTAAAATGTAGACGCTGTTTTGAAAAATTTTTTTGAAAACCTGATAATAATTGTATGAAATGGCATGCATGGGAGAACTGTAATGTGGCACAGAGCATGAAACAGTGACAGCTAAAACTCTCCAGTTTCAGAATATCTTCTTGCTAAAAGCGAATATAAGATGCTTTATAAAACAAAACATACACTGCAGAGTCATAACCACTAAATGAAAAGGCATTTTTCCTCATATCTGATGATACTTGTTATAAATCTGTGGCATAGTCACCACAGGAATCACAAAAGCAGCATTCAGCACTACACAGAAAATGCTGAAAACAAAAGCACAACAAAACAGTATACTGAAATTATCATTTTAATGCATAGGGTATTGCAAATCAATTAACTTCATCAGAACTGAAATACATAGAAAAGTAAAAAAATTCTGGTTACAGGTTAGCTCTCTGCTGTACATATTTATATTACGACCAATAAACGGCGAAAAGCATCCGATGAAAAAAACTGCCATACATCACTTTTATCACAAGGTGGTGCCAGTGACCTACAAGTACATTCACTTTACAAAACGATAGTATTTTGTCATTTAGCTTTGTCATTCTCAAGCTAATAACTCAGTTTTTACACGTAAAAATACATTAAAAATAATAATAATAAAAAAAAGGCAAAACAACACAGTAACTACCTTTCCCTTCGACTCAATCTGCTGCATTTTTTGATTCAGAATATTGCTTCAGTCTACCTTGGAAGTTTTCAACAGGCATTAGCTGTACATCTCTAAGAGAAGTTACACCTGGAAAATGGTTCTTGCCACTATCAGGTCTGAAACACTTATTTAAATGCACTTCCATGGCAACTTAAAACAGAATTGATAACAGAACTCAGATGCAACATTATATTTTTGGCAGACAGCTCAGAGGAACTTCAGTAGTATCCTATAATCCTATCAATAGTACCCATCCACTTCAATTAATCTAGATAAAGCATTAATACTGCATCCAGTTATCTCTGTACGGAGCAGGTAGCTGTGAAACAGTTTACTGTTCCAAAATCATACACTCTCAATTTGCAGCAGTGGGATTTAGGTTTATTATAACATCTTCCTTGATCTTAGTATTTTGTGTTGCATATTTGATATGGCACTTCATTATAATTTATATATAAAATAGTAACAGATTTGCACTACACTGATAAAAAGATGATTATAGATTTTTTACATAAATACATGAATTACAATTTTTTAAAAAAGAGCTTGACTTAATATGAAACACAATCTCTTCCTTTGTATTCCACTATTGAAAGCATTTAGGATCCCCTTCCACCAAGGAAAACAGAATGAAGATAACATATCCATTCATGATTGATTGATAACTGTCAATTATCTTGTATAAGACAATCTCAATACATATATCTTTCATCCATCAATGTTAATGTGAATTCAGATTTTTACAGGATTATATCTGTAAAAAAAAAAAAAAAAAAAAAAGAAACAAACAAAACCTACAGAAAGCAGGTCCAGCAACCAAAAGTCACATACACTGTGAGCTGGTAAGTCACATACATGATGACCTGGTGCAACCTTGAGTGTCCAAGTGTGCTAAATTTAGCATTAGTCCATTCTGTTCTTACATGAAATCAGTTGGATGCCTAACTCTAAACCACTTCAAATGTGAAACTGCAAAATTAACGTTCAAGATTGGCATTTCAAAGTGATAAATGTGACCTTTTACACCCACTTATGTTACACACAGTGACAGGATCAGAAGAAATCCTCAGCAAGCAGTATGCAACTGGGGGACAAGAAAGCTTCCACAGAGCAAACAACATGATTTATACTTGGTATAACTGATGAAGAGAAAACTCAAGTCAACAAAATGAACCAGAAATTTGTTTGCCCTAGAGAAATGCAGTATGATTATAGGATTAGGGCTTAGAGACTTGACTTTCTTATGTCTTCCTAAAGGGAGGGAAGAGGGAATATTGGCTTTTTTGTAGGCACTTTTCATTGGTAGGCTCATGAAAAAGCAGCGTGACTCAAAATATGACAAAAACAGATATAGGTAGCACTTTGAAGAACTGCCTTTGCCTGAAAATATACAGTCATAAATCAGATAAGAAATTTTTTAAGCAAAAAGTGGATTCCTGTTTCACAAAAAGTTTTTTGAAGATCAATAGTCATGGGGAAAAAAAACCCAAAAAAAACCCCTTACCAAAATAAAATCCAAAATTTTCATTTTCCAGTACACTCCACATTAAAACACATCGTACAGCCCTTACAGTAGTAGCCTCTAAGGTCAATAGTATTCTTTTGAGATGTTTGAGGTTTACCTTGATTCATCCTAGTTATTCCCATACTACCGTAAGAGAAGGCATACTATTAAAGAATATATACTTTAATGACTTCTTTGGTTCATGTTCACATAGCCCTGAATCCCAGGCACTGGCCAAAGGCACTGAAGTGGTAAACGTGAAGCCAGTGTGCAAGGAAGGCCTTTACACTCTGAGGCACTTGTCTGATCATGAAACTCCCGTGACAAAATTTTGTTATAGACACAGAAGCCTGAAATATTCCAGATTTGTTCAAGCACATGTTTTGGTGGGGATATACCCTCTTTTCTACTTCAGATTGGTTTTATGATCACTGAGAAACTGCAGTACTCAGTGCTGACTCCACACAAAAGTAACTGAGCAATCCCACTGGCCATATTTATCAAACAGGCAGCTCTTCCACTTTCAGCCATTCTCCCTCTTCTTTCTGCATATTCAACCTCTTTTTTTCCACTCTTACTTTTCAGAATAAAATGCATCCATGTAAGCACTATCTCTCAAATCAACAGCAAATATTAACACCATTATAATTTTGGCCCTTAAAAGGCACACTTGGCAAAGTGATTTCTAGCTAACAGACATTACCATACAGAGGCATTGTGTACATGTACACAGAAGTATCTTAAGAACTAAAGTCTGTAGATACAGCAAGCAAAGCAAGCATAAAGTCTCAGGTCCTCTGCTCAGCCCATTCACTTCGCAGCAGGATTGTTAGGAGGTTGCAGTTTGTAGGTGCTGAAGTAGTTCACCACTTGCTGAGGGACTTCTGCCAGGACACACTGCGCCAGTGCTTCTTTTGGAGACTTATAAAAAAAGAACATCAAGTTTCAGTTTCCACCAGCTGTTAACAGAGATGCTAAGACAAGTAATAAGCACTTCCTCTACTCGGACAATTTAAAGTCTGACATTATACAAAGGACTCTACACAGTGCCCTTGTGTGACAGATGAAAGCCCATCACTTTCTTTTTTTTGTATATTTGCTTCAATATCACCAAAAGTATCACCACTACTGATTACGACCTCCCTGATTCAGCCTTGAATTTTAACACTGCACTAAAATGTGAGACTAAGACACATTCACAAATGGGCATCCACTAGAAAAAAAAAATTACCATAAGAACAAAACCACAGTAAGTTCTTTCTCCTAAATTAAAAACACATCCATTTGTTTAATCAAGTCTGAGAGAGTTTTACAAAGGTAATTTGCCTGCAGCAACTAGTCAGAAATGCACTGCTGGGACCAGAAACAAAGACAAACCAGCTCACCTAATGGAAATTCTACAGATGTTGAAGTCTTCTGTTCTTTGTTTGTTTTTCTTTTTTACCATTTGATAAAGATTTATTTCAGAGTTCATCTTGGAGACACTACAAAAGCTTAGGACTATATGTAGGATATCCTAGCAAACTCAGATACCTCTATAATATTTATTAAGTATAACATTAAGATTACTTACATTTTGGAACTTCCGGAACGGCACAAACTGAACAATGTCTCTGACAGCTGGTTCTCCTGACGAGGATCTAAGAACTCCATCGTCACCATCAAGAAACTCCATAGCATCGAAGTCTGCTCCTCCAACACCGACAATGATAATGGACATGGGCAATTTTGAAGCATTAACTATGGCAGTTCGAGTTTGATCAAGGTCTGTTATCACACCATCCGTTATGATCAGAAGTATGAAGTATTGCTGTCAATCAATAAACAACGTGTTATGGTAAAGAAATAGCAAACATCTAGGCAAGTACACTTAGAAAAATGCACATACAGACTACATACTGTTGTTACTTCGAGCACATTCAATGCACTCACTGAATTTTACAATCAAACATCTAAGTTGTAGTCAGGCTTCATCTGTACAGTCTGAAGAAATTTTTAGGGACAACATAATCAATCTTTTAAAGGAAGTAATTTTTAAAAAGAAGTCATCTTTAAACAGTCACCTTCCAAAAACCCAATGGTATCACCCTTCTCCTCTTCAAAATCCTCACACAAACCAACAGTTAACCTCTTTTCCAATATTTTTCCTGAGATAGAAGGCAGTTTATTGAGGTTTTGGACAGATAACGCCTGTAAAACTTGTTTCCCCTCTGGTGTATCAATACCTTTATGAAACGCTATCCTTGACTTCATTATAGCATCCTGAAAATACTAAACCACACCTTTTTGTGCTGAAAAAACATCATGACCATTTTAAAATTCTTTCAATCACATTTTCTAGCTGCTTTATGAAGTTTACTACCAAGGTATCTGTCTGAGACTGAAATGGTTAATGGCTTAAACACTGTCATGATCACCCAAAGACACTTGTCCACTGTAGAAAACTGCAAAGAAACAGCTGCTCATCTACAGAAGCCCACTCCTCCCTGAATATGCCTACTAATTTGGACAGTGAAAGGACCTAAAGCTTTAGAGTACAGACAGTTAATTATCTGTGTTGGTACATAGGTGTCAGGAGCTATATCATCCATTTCTTTACTGCCTTAGTTAACTCTCTCTCAGCTATCTGATGTGAAACAAGATCTAGCTGATTTTTCTCAGCTGAGATTAAATCACTCTTTTGTGTGTAAAGGCTTAAATTAGACTTTAACACCTGTATAGTATTGCAAGAACTTTGAACAGAAGATACCATAAAGATATTGTGCATTTTTAAGTTGATATTTCAATTCTGAAGAGTTAATTTAGTTAATTTATGAGAGGGCTATTGTGTACAATCTGCAAAAAACCAGTCGCTTTCATCTTGTTTTAAGAGTAACAAACACTAATTCACAAGGCAAATGACCAGCTGTTGAAACAAGATTAAAGGAGAAAAATAGAAGGGAAATAAAAAAGTAAGAAAAAATACACATGGTATGATAAAGAACTTACAGATGCTGTTTGCTGTTGTGTAGCTGCAGCAGCAAATCTTGCCACATGATTTATAATTGGAGAAAAATTTGTTGGTCCATATAACTTCACTTGAGGAAGACAAGCCCGATATGCATCAACAATGCCTTGGATCCCTAGAGAACAGAAATGGATCATATCATTTTTTTCATATTAGAATTGGGACATTTTGAAGCACTCAATCTACCTAAAGCTGTATAAATTACTTAACTGAAGAGATAACACAAAGATTTAAAACTAACCATGATGAAAAAAAATAAGTGATTCATGAACAATGGAGACTTTCTGCTTAACCAATGCTTAAGGACCATATATAACATGGACGGCTTTACGTGAACAGAAAGGCCAAATACTGTACTCTGAAGTGCATGTAACTGAATTACAACAGTTCTCTTCACCCAGCAGCTTGTGGTAGTTAGTAGCGTGACCAGAGACACCACACTGAACAGGCATTAGCAGCATCACACTCAAACCAGAACACTCCACACCAGCAGTGAAATACAGTAGCTTGACAACACAAGAGAACTGTTCCCAGCCCTGTGCCCCAGCTGTTTAAAACACTTCTTTCACAAATCATTACAGAAGACAGATGCAATGCTATTTCCCATAACTAGGAAATTGGTCATATAATTGTTTCCTGCCACATGATTAAACTAATTATGTATTTAGAACCGCATGCTTCAGTTCACTTTTCAAGAGTTTTTATCCCTTCACCTTAGCCATTTCATTCTCTAGGTATGATCTTACTTTCTCAGACTTACCACTACAGAATGGGTTTGAAGGATTAAAATTGATTGGGAACTCATGAGACACCTGTCAATACACAAAAGACATAGTCAGGACTATATATACAGTCTCCTCCTGAAGTAAGTTCTTTCAGCTGTCTTACATAGTGCATTTACATATTCCATTACCTGAAAGGAAGGAGGAATTTGTGCACCAAACCCAAAGGCTGGAAACATCTTATCTCTAAAAAAGCAATTTTAAAGAAAATTAAGTCAGTGCCTTCCTTTAAAAGCTGCCATAGTTCAGTAAGTTTCACTAACAGTGCTACTTTTCATCACTAAAAATGCTCTTTATTAAGAGGCAAAATTAAAAATGGAAGTTCCCCCTTCTAATTGTTGCTAGGACCAAAACTAGTCTTTAGCACCAAATTAGCAAGAATGAAATAATTTATTTAAATCAATGTTGCTCTTTACATCACAGATGAAAAGCCTTGCTTGTCTCCTGTAAACACAAGTTTATGCCTGTGATTATATGATTGTGCAATGATTATTATTTTTAGCTCTATATTTTAGCTCAACAGTTTCATTCCAATATATCTGCAGGCATCTTCAACACTGGTTTAATAAACTACCATAAAAATCTATACATACCTTAAAAAAAGGAAAAAAAAAAGACCTAAATAAAAATTTAACACTTACGCATCATAATCCTGAATGACCATTCCTACAGACCAAATGGCTGTTAGGTATTCATTAACTCCATTAGGGCTGAGATAATGCAGAGAGTCTGGAGAGCGAGGGTCTCCATTGGAGCCTGTAAAATCTATCCCCACCTGTCAAATGCAATATTTAAATCTGATTGCTGTTAGAGCTAAATTTTTTTTTCATGCCTCTGGCAAAGCCAAAGTGAAAATCATGGAACAGCTGAAAACAGTACTTAGGAGGACATCTACAAATCTAACAGGCACAACACTTAGATTCAGCTTTCTTGAATATTAACACTCTTAAAAGAATGCCACTACAAAACCAGTAAAAGCTCTGCATCTCTTCAGAAGGGCTGAAACAACTTTCATCTGAATCACAGAATCATAGAATGGGTTGGGTTGGAAGGGACCAAAAAGATCATCTAGTTCCAATCTGCCTGCCATGGGCAGGAACAGTTTTCACTAGACCAGGTTGCTCAGACCTCCACTCAACTTGCCCTTGAACACTTCCAGGGATGGGGCATTTAGAACTTCTCTGGGCAACCTGTCAGCTTTTCACTGTGTTTACTTTCAGTTACTATTCACGGCAGCTCTTCAAAAGCTGATAAATTAATTTAATTCTGTATCTTGCTACATACATCTTTCCTCTCAGAAGTACAACTAGTCAGGCACCACAGAAGCCTAGAGTTCTCTCTCTGACTTCAATGGGTCTTCTCTGCTTTGGTGATGAGGCTTATTACTAGGGTGAAGACATCTTACTGTTATTTGTGCTACATTTGGTTCACAAATTACACGACTTAAGGGTCCTAACCCATATGATGACCTCTGTATGTTGCTTTCAAAGAACTGTAAATTTCTCCTTGGTCTCCATCCACACAGCTTAGCTAGTTCCTAACAAACATAACTACAGGTACTTTGTGCCATATGTAAAGAAAATATTTCTCTCTAAATACAGTAGATGCACTCTGGCAAAATACAATCATCAAATGAAGAGCACAGGCAATCAATTCTGTATTTCAGTCTGTTCCAAAACCCAAAAGCTACTTCATATAAATGACTTAACTTACTGTGAAATTCAGCTGACACCCCCCCATGATGTAATCAAGGAATGTGCATTCTACAATGATCTAAAAATAGAAGAGAGAAATTTTGGTTTTTTTCAATGGGAAAAAACCAGCAAGTATTATTGCAGCAACTTCTGAGGTTCTAGATTTGTTATCTTTACCATGAAAAGCACTAGTTTTACTCTATAGCTATCCTACCCACCTGCTGCAATATCAGCAGCACGTGCCAGCATTCACTCGGTGCATCAGAATCAAGCCTTTTACAAAATTACAGGCAGACAACAAAGCTGCTCCAAAAAGACTATCGTTTATAAAACAACATATGACAGAGTTACACAATTTTAATTCACCATAAAACAGTGAGTTGGGAAATGCAGAGGTTAAGGAATGACCGTACAAACTGTTAAGTGACCTTTGCCATAGAAATGGCATCTTCAAGAGAAAGTGTGTGACATGGGAAAACATGTGATTCAGTTGTCAATTTGTCTCCTTATATCAATCAGTCCCTTAAATACTTACTGTGTCTGGAACTCACAGGCATTTTAAAGTTTCTTACAGTTTGAAGGTGAAGAGATATTAGATGAGAGTTGTTATGCTTTAAAACACAGAGTCATACCAGAATATATTACT